>NW_027526527.1:300000-576020 GCF_052857255.1 Amblyomma americanum
CAGACAGCGCAGCTAGGAATGCAGTTGCACTTTTGCTACAGTACTTTGAACGTGAAGGGAGTGCAGAATTTTCGCAAAGCCTTTCAAATATGCACAGTTACTTTGTTAAAAAGCAACTGAAGAATGTAAAACAGACCACAACTGATTCCTTTTTTTCTTCACGCCCAGGTCAGTAAGGGCTGGTGCAGTGTAAATAAATATTTCTACATGAAATAGGTGTGCTTTGCCTAAATGAAACTTCTGATAAATGGAACACTTTGAATCCCCTTCAAGTTCCGTTTAAGAGGAGTCCACTGTAGGTACGAGAAACGGATCCTTTACGCGAAGTGACGACAAATGTTTGCGAAGATAGATAGACACAAACAACTGCCAAGAATTGTGCTCAGATACGCTTGCCCGGAAACGAACTTTAAGCTTGTGCATCTTAGCACTAAAGAAAATTTCTAGCACCGATACTGATGTCTTGTTCGCTCATTCTGACCAGCCCACTAGAGAAGTAGCTGAGGCGTTTCATATTATCAGAAAAAGTAATGGGTGCGTGAGTACATCATCTGTTATATTATCGCTTCGAGAAGTCAATATGCTACATAGTGGGTAGCGGTTCTGCAGATACACACATACTTTTAAAGCGGTTTTTGCCTTTTACTAGCACTAGGAGTCTTGTTGACATCGCACATGTGCGCTGTTTTTCCGTGTGTATATATATGACGTGCTTCTTCCTAATAAAAAAAATCAGTTGTAAGATCAGTGCTGATTTGTGTGTCTCGTCTCTTGGTCCGTGTGTGTTGGCACTTTTGAACCACTACTATGCAATTAAATAATAAATTATTTAGTGGTCGTACATGTATAGAATGTCTAACGCATGGTTTGAAAGAAAAAAACGCACAAGCAAAAATTTGGTACCTATAGTCCTTTATATTTGGATGGCTACTCAGTAATTGATAACGGAAGTGCTGAAAACCACACCAGGCAGATTGAAAGTAGCTTTTTCCTGCAATTAGATGGTGTGTTCACAAAGTGTCTATAACCTTCAGAAGATTCACATGTACTCACCAAAAATTGCGCTGTACAGCCGTAGGTTCTTAAATGCTTCTTTTTCGCCCCGCCTCTTCAATGTGTACATAAGGGTCACAGGAAGACATAATAAGTTTTGTAGCCTCATCAGCTGGCTCACTCCCAATGAGTGCTAGCTTTTTGATCTGAAATAGATTATACAGATTATACAAAGTGAACTATGCCATGAAAACCATACATTGAACCATTCATAAGACTCCCTCTTCGAGGAACCATGTGCAAGTCAACAAAAAATCAGAAGGATGTAGAACAGGATAATACAGAGGACTCAGAGACCTATGATCACAGTGGTGTGACTCAGCTTAATGATAACAGAATTCTCTGTTGTCTTCTAAATGCCCATCTTTGCATCATCATATTAACTTCCTTTTATGCACGACTCAATGGCATACACTTCCCAAACAATAAGACAAGGGGGAAAAAGTAAAGCCATTACTTTAAGGCCACCTTGAACCATGGCAAAATTGTAGTCTGGAGCTAAATGAGTGATGTAAGAACATAACCGTCAGCTGCCACTATGAACAGCAATGCTAACGCTTGTGCTAATTTCTTGTAGTAGGCTAGATATTATATACAGCAAATTCTCTTTCAAATACACTTGTACAAAATGAAGCTTTCAGGTCTACAAATCCAAATGCAACATGAGGCAATTTCGAAGTCCCAACTTAATCTGAAGTGGACTCACCATATGTAGAGGGCTCAAATTAACCTACAGCTGAACAAAACACTATGCATCAAAATTATATTGAAAGGAATCAATACGTTGCCAGTAGTTTATAGGCACAATTGAAAGAAATGCCATATACCCAGTCGAAAAAAAACACCCGCCCGTTTCTGGTGTTTACACCAAACTGGCTTTTTTAGACACGGGTTCTGGTGTGACCGTGTCTGGTGTTCCGACCAGACCAGGATTTTCAGACACGGGTCCTGATGTGGCGTAGTGTGGTGTGCTTTAGTGTGTTCTGGTCTGGTTTTCTGTGCTGTGACCCGGTTGTCTAATACCGGCTCTGGTGTGGTTTTGTTTGGTGTTTCCTGGTGTGGTCGATGTACCATTCGATTTGGTGTGGTTGATATACCGTAGAATGTCTTGATTGAGATGCTGTGAGTTTGGACATACTATCGTGAGAAAAATTAAGAGATCCCAGCGAATGCATGCCAAATGGTGTAAAACAGCAAGCACTCCTGATGTCGAGTCAGGTGCACTAACATCCATCAATCTCGCTGCGCCGGCCTTGATGGCACGAGCATTTCATCAGATGGCACCTGCACGCAGTTAGGCATAGTATGGCACACACTCGCAGCGTCATAATTTTCCACATGATTGTACACTGGAGCATGCACATAACCACATCATTTCTGTTCTTGCCGAAGAGCAAGCACGTATCGTAAAGAAAGAAAAATTGCTCACATTTGCACAAAAGCGTCCTTAGCTTCATTGGTAGAAAAAATTGGCAGTATAGTCAAGATGGAGGCCCCAAGCATCATAGCGTGCGTCTTTTCTGGCAAAGTCGAATAGGTTGAATTTCCCTGATAGCAGCTTGACTCCAGCTGTGTAGCCACAATGCCTGAAGAACAACAGAACAAAATCACAAATTTGTGTGAAATACACTATAATAATCACGGTGCAAAGACAACCAGCAAATACTGCTATTAAATTTAGCTCAGTGGTGCAATTATACAGTACACATTCAATACGACTCGCAATGCCTCTACAGTAAATCAACTGACTTCTGCTTTATAGTAAATCAATGCTACTCACATAAAGCAGCCCATTTGCATTAATTTGCTTGAAATCAGTATCTGGATGAGCAAGTATTTCACACTTTCATTCACACAGTACAACGATGAACATGGACAAGGGGGAAGACACCGAAAAACACTTTGAGGTCCCTCCTCCCTTGCCCCTGTTCATCATCATGCTGTGTGAATGAAAGTGTGAATTATTGCGTTGTGTTTTTCTTTTGTATTCATAGCTAACTGCATATATTTACAATACAGTTGGGTACGCCTGCATCATAATCTGAATTCGTCATATTTTGGCATTGCAGCTGATATTGAGCATTACAGTCCTTCCAACACAGTCAGGCTTTCTGAGACAATCAACAGCACTCTAGCATCTCCGGTAATTTGATTCATTACCAGGCTCAGAGATACTAATACTTGGTAGCCTAGAGAAATAAATTGATATGGAAATTCTACTGCTGCAGAAAACAAAAATAAGAAAAATTAAGGAATTACAGCAATGATTACAAGATGCCCATAAAGATGGGCACAAAAAGGAGACAAGATGTAGTTCGACTAAAAAAAATATCTGATGCGAGTATATTTCAGGGTGACAAAATCCATGTATTGAGACTTTATGTGCACAGGGTGCAGAACTGTAAAGCACTGCATGGCTGGCTGCATCTATTTAGAAGACCATTCCTCTTAATTTCTTCCAAAAAAGTGGCAGCAAATCATAAAAAGCCGACTGCGCAAATTTATTTTCAGCTGAATGCCACATACAAAATGACCAGAGTGGAATGTTAATGATTCGAAAGGAAATCTTAAACAAGATGCGATGAACTCTGGCACTGGTAAAACCCCAACAGAAGCGCAAAAAAAAAGCTGCCAGATTATTTTTCCTGCTGAATGTATTAAAACCAAAGCTGCCTGAGCGCACGAGTTTTATTTAGGTATAGCTTGCTATGCACATCCTGAGCCTCTGGCGCAGTTGACTGCAGAGTACCTGCAGACACTTGCACACATACAAAACCCACACTAGATTCTGCGTACTGTGCATTGCCCACTATAGTGCCTAGCACGCCCTGTCTTCCAGTGAGATGCACTTCTTTTGGTGCATCCAAGCATTAGGGTCCAGTTATAAAAAATGTCTGAGTTGATTATGAGTTAAGTGAATAAGCTTAACAAGTTGACTGGTTCTAAGCAGGCAGATCACTTGCAAGATCCACTTCTCACAGCAAGGCAGAAAACAATAATGGCTTCAGGACACTGTAGTGCAGGGCTCCAAATTAGTTTAGACCAAGTGGGGTTCGTTAAGCTTCGCCGACATTGTATGGCAGACCGGCACCTTTTCCAAAGTAGCAATGTTTACTGCCACACATATACGTAACTCACTAGTCGCATGATTCCTCCCAACATGTATGCAACAAAATATTGCAACCGCTTCGAGCCATCTCTACAGGCCCCGCTGGGCCGTCCCTGCTAAGTGTGAAAAAAAGTGGCTAAGATATGCTTTGTCATATTCAATGCTACAAACTATTTTTACAAAGCATGCAGCAAAGCTAGCAAAAGAGTGCTCAAGCACACCTATGCTTGAGTAAAAAGTAGCCAAAATCTTTTTACATGTAAAATGAAGTAGCTGAAGTTAGAACATGACTTGTAAAACTGTATGCATAACAGCTAGACAAGAGAGCAGAGAAGGTAAGGGCAAACAGGGGTTCAATATGGGCTACATGATGGACTCTAACAGTCACTTCCATCATGGCATCTGACAGTTAAACAATAGGCCAGCTAGCATTCAATTCAAGCTTATTTTCATGCAAAATGCTTTCAGTGATGGCTACAAGTTATAACATACAAATTTTCGTTGTTAAGTAGAGGCAACCAGAGGATTCATGATGGCAAATGTGGCGGCACCCACGTATGCCTATACTGAATCAGCATCACTTAGGCCTCAGTAGCTAAAATCCAAGCTTCAGGGCAAATGACTGCTAAGTACCGTCCATCTTCTGTTTCCATGGCATGAGAAGTACATATTCACTAAAAGTTGTTCATTATGAGTAATTTCACTGATTATGCACTGCCGCACTGAACATAGAGCATAGGCTTTTAAGCTGCTTTTATCCTCACACGAGCTAACTGAACCCATCAATTAACCTCCTGTAAATAAACTTTCACATGAAGACATCTACAATTATTTGATCACGTCTTGTATGTCTGGCATTATCCTTTGTTGGGCGGTTTCATATTATAAACCACTAACAAACCTGAGTCGTAATTCTCATATACACTGATGGAGTGAGTATATGCCCCTGAGATAAATCCAGCTACAGCTAGCAATTACCTCTCAGTGCATCCATTTTTCACACTACAGCGCACAAAAATACACGAACGGAGAGGATAGACACCACAGACACCGGACATAATTTTTGTGCGCTGGAATGATGTCTCATAATTCTTCCCAGAACCGACTATCCCAGCCCTCTATTCTGAGCCTTGTGGAGAACCTTTTCCTTGCCTTCCACTGTCACCTCCTGAGCACTTGCCACTGGAACTGCATAGTACAACTGCTTCTGTTGACCAGATGGGAATGGCAGTTCTCTTGTGAAATACTGCATCCATTGGGATTCCCTTCACGGTGTCATACATTGCATTCTCTAACTTGAATTCAGATGCACCTAAAGGAAAAAGAACACGCATATAAAAATTGTTAGCCATACTTGCAGCCAGGAATATGATAATAATTGTATTTGTATGCTTCACAGCAACAACAGCAGTATGCTTTAACGCCTGTTGAAACAAGAAAGTAGAAACCATTTCGTTTATTACCAACACAAGACTTGCACCTTGATGTTGATGGTGTCATGCAATAGTGGTGAGTTCTGATAGGAGTGTGAAGTACAAAAGGCAACTGCTTGCTTCGAATTTTAGAACATGCAACTTTAACTGCACAATTATTGAAAAGGAATTGACTTCATCCTTGAAAATCGCAGATTAGTATGTGTGGTAGCAAATACTGAAAATAAAAATAGTAGGAGCACTGCCAGTGTTTAAATCAACACGCAGTGACTGGTTTGGTTTATATGGGTTTAACGTCCCAAAGCGACTCAGGCTATGAGAGGCACCGTAAAGAAGGGCTCCAGAAGTATCGACCACCTGGGGTTCTTTAGAGTGCTCTGACACCGCACAGTACACGGGCCTCAAGAATTTCGCCTTCATCGAAATTTGACCGCTGCGGCCGGGATTGAATTCGCGTCTTTCGGGCCAGCAGCCGAGTGCCATAACCACTCAGCAACCGCGGCGGCTTCGCAGTGACTGCTAAGAGCAATTTTCTAATTGCAGTTCTTGCCCATGCCCTTGTCAAGCGAGGCACTAATGCCGGTTGACCTGCAGTAAATCTAACGTATCCTCAACATGCTGCCTAGTTAGCAAAGTTCTTGTTGTCAAAATTGAACGAAACATTACTTATTTTTTCAGCTAGAAGCGCATGAACTATTGAGTCCAAGGCAAACAACTTAGTGCCTTAGAATAGTGTTCAACGAGGGGCCCACACGCAGACACTTGACTTGCCACTGTTTCCTTATACAAAGTAATACAGAAGTGCATGGCCTGTGCTGTTCATGGTAAGAAATACAAAATATAAATAGAAACAAAACTGAAGTGCAAAGAAAAATTAGAGACAAGTTCTGTCATTACACCTTATGTGACACTAGAGAGTACATATTCATAAAGAAGTAGTAAAATGGTCATTTTGAAATTTTGCACAATCATGAAATTGTCATGAGCACAGTCATTATGCCTTTTCTTCACACAAAAGGTTTCCAGCGGCTCCAGTGCACTTCAGTTTCTTTTTAGTACAGTGCCTTTAAAAGACAGAAATTGGTCAAGGGCCACAAAATGGTAATAACTGTGTATCACCATTTTCATATCTATGCTTCATTACTTTTTAACACAACCTCCAATATGACCCACATGATTTGCTGCAGGAGCAGGATTCCAGTGTGCACCACTCACATTCAATGAAGGACCTGGCTGCCTTTTCCAAGTGTTATACTAATTTTCACAATGAAGGTGCCGTTGAGCGAGTTTGACAGCAAGCAAAAACATGATTTGAACCTAATAGCATAAGGAAATTTTAAAGTGGTCCGTAACATTATGCTTGTAACAAGAAAACTTCAGGTGTAAATACTCATCAAAGTTGCCATCAGATCTCAGCTTTGGTGTGCTCATAAAGGGAACGTGGGGTGCTTAGTTATAATGACCAATTGTCACGGCTGGTACATTGTGCTACCTACTTCAATGATGAATGATGTGACAAACTATCCTCCAAAATCTGACATCTGGCATAAAGGCTGAAAAGCAAAAGAAAATGAAGGACCACTAAGACCTGAAATTATTTCCTACTTGAACAGTTATGCACATCATAAAGAAAGCTGACAAACGGCACGAAGTTATACTGGTATTTTGGTCTCAGATGCTCGCTCATTTGAGCCTCAGTATCCTAACTAAAGCAATAAAAAAGACATGACTGTTGAAGGCATCATAGGCTCCTGTAAAGCTCATCAGCAGTGAGAAAAACAAATTCTAACCTTCATAACAATATAAAAGCCAACCAATGAGGCCACTCTGTCAGTCACCAACTAAGAGACAATGTACAAGCTATACACTGTAAATGCACAAACTCTACATGAGAGCAAAGCATGCCCTGCACTTGTGAAACAAATTGGTGTCAATGTAAGATTCTTGGCAAACAGTAGGCATCACCATTAATGGCATGTGCTAAAAAGGAAGAGGGCACCTTAATGATGTTGTACAATTTAGAATTCAGCCTTTCAGTAAACTATATTTTGTCTAGTACCATGAGAACCGTCAGAGGAGAAGGCAAAAATGAAAGGAAAGCGGCCAGCTGTCATGAGGCCTGCCACATAAAAACACTGAACTGAAGCGGTGCACAAACAAAAAAGAAGGAATGCACTATGCGATTACAGAACACAAAATAACACAGGAAAACAGGGCCCAACCAATGAATGAAAAGAGAACAACAAAAAGAAGGTAAGCGGTACTGAACACTGCTGCCTCTGCAAATTGAGAGCAGTGAAATAGAAAACACCTAAAAAATAAGTTTCAAGGACTATAAAAATGCAACTTTGGTCACATATTTTTTTAAACGCTGCATTAGACATTAGAATACACGAATCCTCAAATGGTATTTGCCTATCATTAAATAATTTATAATTCCATTTCCTTCTCGGATGTTGTTTAGGCCTGATCAGCCAATTGATGGCTGTGATGCCTAGTTGGCCTTTAGGTCTGCTGAGGCATGGAAAAGGCTACAATATAAATGTTGATATGCAGTTTTAATTCACTACAACACCTAAAACAGCCTGTTTCAAAAGCTGGAATGACAACAAATGCCATAGCAGCAGTTATATTACCAGTTTTTTTGCTTTTGCCATGACCTGAAAACCAACTACACGTCGCAGCCATCGTTCGGTTGATAATACTGAAACAACAAAGAGAAAGACAATTATAAATTATTTACCAGTCATAGAGCAAATATCACGGGGTGGTCCATGTACAGGTGCGGACAGAAGTAAACAGAGCGTGCCACACAAGAACTGCGTGTCAGCGCCGCCTAGCCAAACCAGACGAGAGCTGGAAATCGCCACGCGCATGTGCAGGCCCGCTTCCGGCGCGACCCTCTCAATGCTCCGCTTGCCTCGCATTCGTCCGGCGTCTGTGTCGTGCTGATGATGATCATGATTGGATGGTCGTGCTCTGTGTAGCTAGCGAACATTTCGGAAAACAAAGACCGCTGTCTTGATAAGGCAAATTGAGCGGGGACAGCTCTACCATTGAGCCGCTTCGTTTGAGACAGCTGGAGGCATGTTTGCGCCGCAAACAACCCGCATGTTTCGAACTTTTGCTGCCGCTGGGACTCTGCTGCGTCTCACTCGCAAGCAAACGCGCTCGAAACACTCGGCATACTGCCGCAGTTCTGTGTTAATTTTCTACAGTTATCACTGATGAATCGCCTTGTTCCTACCAGGCGCTGACGCAGCGCTAGTGTATGCACCCTGCCTGTCTCCCCCGAAACAAACTGCCCCTATAATGGATCCTGCTCTTATCACCACTGAGACAGTGCGCTGCGTGTCGCGCTGTCATGTGCGAAGCAGAGCTCATGGTAATCACTTTGCATGCACCTTTGGATCTTAGGATGACTACAAGCACCCGCTGTCTCACCCACATGAATGCCGCGGCAGCAGTGCGTCACTGTTGCATGCCCCGCGTGCGAAATTCGGCATGTAAGTATCCGTGATCGCCCACTAATCAGAGTATGAGCCACGACAGAACCCAGCAAGAGATCCAAACTCTTCTGTACGAGCTGTATTACTTCACAGCTACCGGTTACATATAGACATTGGTCTGTTTGAGAATATAGGTGTGAAAACCCAACAGCTGCATCCAGCACATTTGGAAGCAGTCACTATCCTTGAGACGCTGGATCGCGCTGCAAAAAGCGCCAAGAGCGGCGGTTTCATCTCCTTTTAAGCTGACCTCCTAGGCGAGGTTCCAATGCAGGAGCACTGTGGTGCAGTACAGACACACAGGGCGCATGCTTTGCCGCTCCGTCGGTTCCTCATAGGAGCAAGCCGAAAATTAACGGTAACTGTATAAAAGATCCCGAAACTGCGGTGGTGGATCGAGTGCTTTTGAGTTTATTTGGTCTATAGCGAGATGGAAATGAATCCCAGAAGCAACTAAAGTTCGAAGGATGCGCGCTATTTGCAATGGAAACGCGCCACAGCTGTCACAGATGAAACGACATAATGATAGCGTCGCCCCCGTGGGATTTTTGGCTTCAAGGCAGCGGTCTGTGCGCTCCGAAATGCCCGCTCGCTACTAAGGGCGCAACCACCTGATCATAACCATCATCAGCGTGACCCTGACTATGGCCGAATGAGAGGCGAGCGGAGCAATGAGAGTTGCGCTGGTAGGGGGCCTGCATATGCGTGTCGCGATTTTGAGCTTACGTGTGGTTTTGCTAGGCGGCGCTGAAAAGCAGTTCTTTCTTGTGCGGCGCGCTTCGTTTACTTCTGTCCGCGCCTGCACATTAATGTCTAAGGCACTTGAAAAAAGGTGCAAGCAAACATCTGGTGTCCATAGTATATGCAGTTTCTTTCAAGCTTTGTTGAACTATGATATCAGGTAGCATGCCGAAAGGCTGAGTAAAACAGGTCACTACAAGCTCCTAATTTCCTGTAAGTGTAACAGAGCAAGTATATTCACTGAACTTGCACAGTGTCATCACCAAGCAAGTGAAATGGCAAAAACTGACCAAGATAATCACAGAGGTAAGAATTTATGGTGAACATTCACCTTTTTTTATTTAGCACTTTTAGCTTTTTTGTGCACATGCTATAATTCAACAGACCTTGAAGTAGTTTGCAGTAGACGGTGCTTATTTTCCACTCAGATCTAGAGGCAGTAAAATATTGCAACTACAGAGAAAAGTTCATTTAACAGTACCTCTTGCTGGACTAGTTGGTGTAACATTGTGTAACAAAAGTAAAAACAGCGCTAATGTTTACATAAACAACACAGAAAGAACAGACAGGACGGGCGCTGTCCTGTCTGTTCTTTCTGTGTGGTTTGTGTAAAAGTTAGCGCTGTTTTTACTTTCGTTATACAGTGAGAGGCCACAGAAGAGAAGCTGCCAAGCTTCAAGTCCAATTAATGTTTCTCATCTTTGAGGTGCATTCATAGCTGCACTATATAACACCATTCATATTATTTTCATCAAGTGAATTAAAACGTATTTGCTGGACCAGTCTCTGAGGAGTGCCATGTGACACCGGCATTACTGCAGAAGCTTGACATGGTTATCCTTCTACTATGAGCGTCTATGAGGAGTGCCATGGGAGATGGATACTAGAGGAAAAAAGAATAAAAGCATTGTTCTCATGCTGTAATATCACCTTAGAATGCTGCCCTGTAGCCCATTACTTCATATTGGCATTTCTTAAAGCCTGGCTGCATTGAAGGGGGTCTCTAGTGACTCGAGAACGGGTGGGGGGGAACTAGAGGGAGAGAGAGAAAGCGGCTGAGCTGAGGCTATGCCATTGTGCTCGCTGTTGCTGTGTAGCCTTGGAGCTCAGCGGCCAGCTCTGGACTCAATCGTGGTATGAGGGTGCGGGTTTCCCTTTTTCTTCCATCCTGTGTGTTGTGCTGTCAACGTTGCATTTTTTGCGTTTTGGCTATAAGAAAACGTGTTAATGATTCTTGCTAAAAATCACCACGAAATTTTAGAAATGACAGGAGAAATGTTCCAACCACCACTAACAAGAAAAAGAAAATTGGTTGATTGCTTCGGATTCATACGCTCCTTATAAGCATTCTAGTACAGGAAGTCTCAGATTCCTCGCTAGTTCTGTAAGGGTTCCGAGGCCAGCCGAGACACCCCTGTATATAAGCACTGCTTCTTTCTGAGCACGAAACTGGCACTATCTGATGATGACCTATTGAGAAGAGACACACACGTTATTTTGAATAGGGGAATGCCAATACATGCCATCAACGTTCTGGTCCAAAGCAGACATTGCAACACACTGATCTCAATGCAGAGGTGAAAAAAAACAGATCTGAGAAAACTCGACACATACTTGTGCTTTGCAATGTATGCTGAACAGGCACAGACAAGAACAGCCCCAAATCTCGACAGTGGAGACATCTTCTCCGATGAAGCTCTTTTCAGACCTCTTCATTACTGAAGAGAAGGCACTTCACCTGCATAACATAATTTCCAGCTGTGTATTTTGCACCCACAATGCCTGGCACTTCCTGATAATTATTTGTATTGCTGGCATTTCACACAACCACAAGAAAATGTTTAAACAGCCAAACTTCAAATACATAACGCCACTTGCCCACACTAGTTTTTATGATCAGCTCTGTACTACTTAGGTTATTCAAAACAACTTAATTTGAAAGGGTTACAAAGCGCTCTTTTTCTATGGCTACTTCTTCGTCATTATTTAGCAATGACTTTTATTCACGGCCGCCAGCAACTAAAAGAACTTTACAGCTGCAGGCAACGGTACCAATGTTACAAAAGTGATCGAGCAGGCAGCTACCTGTTGTGGTATCGCAGTGACACGTCGCTTCAATTCACTCAGTCGCTTGCATGCCTTGACGCGTCACACCCCTCCCACTCTGAGCTTGACAGCTGGTGTAATCGGCTCGTAGAGGTGTGTTCTAACCTTAAGACGCCACATCAGATTACTATAAAGACGCACATACGCGTAGCGAATAACAGAACGCTAAACAGACCGAGCGGCGCACGCTATCGGCAGTTCGCAACGGGCCGATACTGGCGTCAAAAACACGCGTGCAGGCAGTGCACGATCACGCCCCACGTCGAATAATGAACAGGAAGTCGGGCAACCACCTTAACGAAAGCCCAAAACATAGTCACGCGCCTTGCTGGGCGGTATACAATTGCCACATTTACATTTAGGACTCCTACGCGCGCCTGCCATTCAGCAAACGCATCTATGCATACACCTCGGCGCTCGCGTCGCAACGCATACACTGTGAACACTGACGGACCAGCAGTTTGATGATTCGATGTGGAATGCACTTTGCTGCCGCGGAAACAACCAGTGACTCACGCGCAATGCCGAAGGGAAACGAACAGGACAGAGCTGACGAGCCTCGTCCCTTCCGCTCCTTCTCGCCTTTGCGCTCGCTCGTTTATTTTCGCGGTCACAAATTGCACGCACTCTTGCGCTACAATATGGGTCTCACCTGGAAACGAAGACTCTACGAATTCCAGTAACCGCTTTCTTCTCTTGCTTTGCGGCTGCAATGGTTGAAGTCGAATGTGTTGTGGAAACGAGGACTCGACGCATTCCAGTAACCGCTTTCTTCTCTTGCTTCGCGGTTGCTACGGTTGAAGCCGAACGTGTTGTCAATATGAAACGGCTCCATGCTTCTCGGCGTGGTCACTTTTCACAAAGTACGTGAACGGCTGCATTGCTGACACGCGGCGCAAACTACTACAAGCAAAAAATCCAAACGGAAGTTTGAAGGAACGATTTTGAAATCAGACACAAACAGCACACGAACAGCAGCAGCACGGAGCACGGCACGGCGCGGCGTAAGGCTTAGCCGGATATCACTCTGGAAATGCACCGAGGGAGAGGAGGGGAAGAGGGTGTGCTGCGTCCTACCACGTGACCTGGCAGCAGCGCGCTGGATTTCAACGGCGTTGGGAAGCACGCTAGGCGCTGGCGCGGGGCTATTAGCGTGGCGTCATGGTAAATATATACTGCAAACTGTTACAAAATTGCAGCTAGACTAAGGCGCTCCGCGCCTCCGTGCATCATTGCCGTGCAGTTTTCATGTCAAAAGCAAGCGACAATGTTTCAGCTCCTTGCAGAACAACTTTACAAATTGTTTTCTTAGCTTTTCTCTTTTCTTTCTGGTCTTTTGCCGACCGGATTAAAGAGCTTTCACTGCATATTTTTTAGCACAGCACTAAGTTTCTCGTAAACCACATTTCGCCTTATGCTACAAAGATATGATCTGCAGAACAAGTCTGCTTTACTCAACTTCAAAAAAAAAAGGGTTAATCTCAAAGGTGCTATTGTAGATTTCAACAAAATGTGTATTACTGCAAAATCTCATTAAATCGAACACCAAGGAACCATAAAAAGTTCAAATTATCAAATGACCTCCAACAAAACTGACAAGAACCATTTGTACCAGGGTATAGGTCGGAAGAGGGCACCGCCTCAGTTATTGCTGGCAGCCGGAATTCGTCTACCTATATGCTTTGCCATTTTGAAGCGCATATAACTTAAATTACATGCTTAATTGCATATTCTATGCAGAATATATTTAGCTTGAAGGCGGGAATGCAAGCTATTTGCCCACATTCGTCTGGCTTCATCAACGTGCTGAGTGGCAGCCCATATACTGAGCATATATATATATATATATATATATATATATATATATATATATATATATATATATATATATATATATATATATATATATATATATATATATATGCCTGCACTTCACCCATGCGCCCATGCTCCATCGCTGTGGTACCCATGCAGCCCTTTTACATGTAATGTAGGATATGCAGCCAGGCTAATGTAAGTGGAACTACATGTCCATAGGTGTCGCCGGGCAACGATCGGTAACATTACGCTTGATGTTTCTGCACCGCAAACACCAGAATAATCGACGCAGGACTTACGAAGGCTACAGGCTGAAATATACTCCTGCTTCCACACACAGTGTCGTCAGAGTGATGCACGGCAAGCCCCCATCGCGGTTGCCCGCAATTCACCGTCGTATAGCCCAGGTTCACGCACACACATTTTGCCACTGCCTAGTCCACACATAGCCCTTTTCTACCAGATATGTAGGGAATGTGTGGGAATGGCTGATATAGGCCCATGCGCCGTCCACGTATTTTCTACGCAGTGCCTTTGTAGGCTGTAGGCGGGAATATTGTATGTTTGCCCACATGCAGCTAGCCTCCTTGGATCCTTGAGGGTGCTGCAGGGGCCGCCTCTATTGGGTTTACCCGCACTTCACCATTATGTAACCCAATATTTTATGCACACGAACTGCATGCAGCCCATGCTTAGCCCTTCCATACCCTGGTTAGGATAAAGGCGGGGAAGATGCGGAAATGACAAACGTGCCCACGCCTAGCCCATGCGGGACCAACGTAGGCGTTGCTCAGACAGCCCAAACTGCATGCCTACAACGCTTCGCCGCTGTGCAGCCCAAAGTTTAGCCCCTGTATTTTCCACACAGGACCCATGTAGGCCGAAGGCGGGAATACTATCTCTGCCCACACAAAACCACCGTGGCTCCCTCAAGGCGCTGCACGGGCAGCCCCAAGAGGGGCTGCCCACACTGAACCATGATAGAGCCCGCACTGTTGCCCGCATGTATCTGTGGTGGCATGCATACAGCCCATACTTAGCCCTTTCATACCCTGTTTAGGATAGAGGCGCGGGGAATATGCGGAAATGACAAATGTGCCCACGCCTAGCCCATGCGGGACCAATGTGGGCGTTGCTCAGACAGCCCAAACTGCATGCCTACAACGCTTCGCCGCTGTTCAGCCCAAAGTTTAGCCCCTGTATTTTCCACACAGGACCCATGTAGGGCGAAGGCGGGAATACTATCTCTCTGCCCACACAAAACCACCGTGGTTCCCTCAAGGTGCTGCAGGGGCAGCCCCAAGAGGGGCTGCCCACACTTCGCCATGATAGAGCCCGCACTGTTGCCCGCATGTTTCTGTGGTAGGACCCAGGTGGGCTGGCCGCTCTTTTTAAGCCCATGTGTAGCTGACGAGGGGCCCGCTCAGGCATAAAATGGGCAACCCAAAACTTTTTTGCCAGCATTGAGCCCACGAGGGACCCATGTAGGTTTATTGCGGGCAGCCACCAGCCCTCATTGCCCATGTCGGGCCCGCATGGGCCCGCCACCTTGAGCTACTGGGGGCGTCAAAACTTTTTTTCATAACTGCGCGAAAAGCATGTATTCTTGCTTAATACAACGTAACAAGCTGTTTTAGACCAAAACGAGCTAGATCTGAACACATCGGTTTTACAAGTGTCCGTGTGATACGCGTCAAAACTTTTTCTCATAACTGCGCGGAAAGCATGTATTCGTGCTTAATAGAACGAAACAAGCTGTTTTAGACCGAAACGAGCTAAATCTGAACACATCGGTTTTACAAGTGTCCGTGTGATAAGCGTCAATATTTTTTCTCTCATAACTGCGCGAAAAGCATGTATTCGTGCCTAAAACAACGAAACAAGCTGTTTTAGACCGAAACGAGTTAAATCTGAACACATCGGTTTTGCAAGTGTCCATGTGATACGCGTCAAAACTTTTTGTCTTATAACAGCGCGAAAAGCATGTATTCGTGCTTAATACAACGAAACAAGCTGTTTTAGACCAAAACGAGCTAGATCTGAACACATCGGTTTTAAGTGTTCGTGTGATACGCGTCAAAACTTTTCCTCTCATAACTGCGCGAAAAGCATGTATTCGTGATTAAAACAAAGAAGCAAGCTGGTTTAGACCGAAACGAGCTAAATCTGAACATCGGTTTACAAGTGTCAGTGTGATACGCGTCAAAACGTTTTCTCATAACTGCGCGAAAAGCATGTATTTGTGCTTAATACAGCGAAAGAAGCTGTTTTAGACCGAAGCGAGCTAAATGTGAACACATCGGTTTTACAAGCGTCCGTGTGATACGCGTCAATGTTTTTTCTCTCATAACTGCCCGAAAAGTATGTATTCGTGCTTAATACAACGAAACAAGCTGTTTTACACCAAAACGAGCTAGATATGAACACATCGGTTTTACAAGTGACCGTGTGATACGCGTCAAAACTTTTCCTCTCATAACTGCGCGAAAAGCATGTATTCGTGCTTAATACAACGAGACAAGCTGTTTTAGATCGAAACGAGCTAGATCTAAACAGATCGGTTTTGCAAGTGTCCATGTGATACGCGTCAAAACTTTTTTTCATAACTGCGCGAAAAGCATGTATTCGTGCTTAATACAACGAAACAAGCTGTTTTAGACCAAAACGAGCTAGATCGGAACACATCGGTTTTACAAGTGTCCGTGTGATACGCGTCAAAACTTTTTTTCATAACTGCGCGGAAAGCATGTATTCGTGCTTAATAGAACGAAACAAGCTGTTTTAGACCAAAACGAGCTAGATCTGAACACATCGGTTTTACAAGTGACCGTGCGATACCCGTCAAAACTTTTTCTTTTATAACTGCGAAAAGCATGTATTCGTGCTTAATACAACGAAACAAGCTGTTTTACACCGAAAAGAGCTAAATCTGAACACATCGGTTATACGTGTCCCTCTGATACGCGTCAAAACTTTTTCTCTTAAAACTGCGCGCAAAGCATGTATCGTGCTTAATACAACAAACCAAGCTGTTTTAGACTAAAACGAGCTAGATGGGAACACATCGGTTTTAAGTGTCCGTGTGATATGCGTCAAAACTTTTCCTCTCATAACTGCGCGAAAAGCATGTATTCGTGCTTAATACAACAAAACAAGCTGTTTTAGACCGAAACGAGCTAAATCTGAACACAACGGTTTTACACGTGTCCATGTGATACGCGTCAAAACTTTTTGTCTTATAATTGCGCGAAAAGCATGTATTCGTGCTAAATACAACGAAACAAGCTGTTTTAAACCAAAACGATCTAGATCTGAACATATCGGTTTTAAAAGCGTCTGCGTGATACGCGTCAAATCTTTTCCGCTCATAACTGCGCGAAAAGCATGCATTCGAGATCAAAACAAAGAAACAAGCTGTTTTAGACCGAAACTAGCTAAATCTGAACATCGGTTTACAAGTGTCAGTGTGATACGCGTCAAAACGTTTTCTCATAACTGCGCGAAAAGCATGTATTCGTGCTTAATAGAACGAAACAAGCTGTTTTAGACCGGAATGAGTTAAATCTGAACACATCGGTTTTACAAGTGTCCATGTGATACGCGTCAAAACTTTTTCTCATAACAGCGCGAAAAGCATGTATTCGTGCTTAATAGAATGAAACAAGCTGTTTTAGACTGAAAAGAGCTAAATCTGAAAACATCGGTTTTACAAGTGTCCATGTGATACGTGTCAAAACTTTTTCTCATAACTGCGCGAAAAGCATTTATTCGTGCTTAATACAACGAAACAAGCTGTTTTACACCAAAACGAGCTCGATATGAACACATCGGTTTTACAAGTGACCGTGTGATACGCGTCAAAACTTTCTCTCTCATAACTGCGCGAAAAGCATGTATTCGTGCTTAATACAACGAAACAAGCTGTTTTAGACCGAAACGAGCTAAATCTGAGCACATCGGTTTTGCAAGTGTCCCTGTGATACGCGTCAAAACTTTTTCTCTCATAACTGCGCGGAAAGGATGTATTCGTGATTAAAACAAAGAAAAAAGCTGTTTTAGACCAAAACGAGCTAAATCTGAACATCGGTTTACAAGTGTCAGTGTGATACGCGTCAAAACGTTTTCTCATAACTGCGCGAAAAGCATGTATTTGTGCTTAATAGAACGAAACAAGGTGCTGTATACCGAAACGAGCTAAATATGAACACATCGGTTTTACAAGCGTCCGTGTGATACGCGTCAATATTTTTTCTCTCATAACTGCACGAAAAGCATGTATTCGTGCTAAATACATCGAGACAAGCTGTTTTAGACCGAAACCAGCTAAATCTGAACACATCGGTTTTACAAGTGTCCAGTGATACGCGTCAAAACTTTTGTTTCATAACAGCGCGAAAAGCATGTATTCGTGCTTAATAGAACGAAACAAGCTGTTTTAGACCGAAACGAGCTAAATCTGAACTCATCGGTTTTACAAGTGTCCATGTGATACGCGTCAAAACTTTTTCTCTCATAACTGCGCGAAAAGCATGTATTGTGCGTAATACAACGAAACAAGCTGTTTTAGACCAAAACGAGCTAGATATGAACACATCGGTTTTAAAAGTGAACGTGTGATACGCGTCAAAACTTTTTCTCTCATAACTTCGCGAAAAGCATGTATTCGTGCTTAATACAACGAAACAAGCTGTTTTAGACCAAAAGGATTTAGATATGAACACATCGGTTTTACAAGTGTCCCTGTGATACGCGTCAAAACTTTTTCTCTTATAACTGCGCGAAAAGCATGTATTCGTGCTTAATACAACGAAACAATCTGTTTTAGACCAAAACGAACTAGATCTGAACACATCGGTTTTACAAGTGACCGTGTGATACGCGTCAAAACTTTTTCTCTCATAACTGCGCGAAAAGCATGTATTCGTGCTTAATACAACGAAACAAGCTGTTTTAGACCAAAAGAATCTAGATATGAACACATCGGTTTACAAGTGACCGTGTGATACGCGTCAAAACTTTTCCTCTCATAACTGCGCGAAAAGCATGTATTCGTGCTTAATACAACGAAACAAGCTGTTTTAGACCAAAACGAGCTAGATCTGAACACATCGGTTTTGCGAGTTCGAGTGATACGCGTCAAAACTTTTTCTCTCATAACTGCACGAAAAGCATGTATTCGTGATTAAAACAAAGAAAAAAGCTGTTTTAGACCAAAACGAGCTAAATCTGAACATCGGTTTACAAGTGTCAGTGTGATACGCGTCAAAACGTTTTCTCATAACTGCGCGAAAAGCATGTATTTGTGCTTAATAGAACGAAACAAGGTGCTGTATACCGAAATGAGCTAAATATGAACACATCGGTTTTACAAGCGTCCGTGTGATACGCGTCAATATTTTTTCTCTCATAACTGCACGAAAAGCATGTATTCGTGCTAAATACATCGAGACAAGCTGTTTTAGACCGAAACCAGCTAAATCTGAACACATCGGTTTTACAAGTGTCCAGTGATACGCGTCAAAACTTTTGTTTCATAACAGCGCGAAAAGCATGTATTCGTGCTTAATAGAACGAAACAAGCTGTTTTAGACCAAAACGAGCTAGATATGAACACATCGGTTTTAAAAGTGAACGTGTGATACGCGTCATAACTTTTTCTCTCATAACTTCGCGAAAAGCATGTATTCGTGCTTAATACAACGAAACAAGCTGTTTTAGACCAAAAGGATTTAGATATGAACACATCGGTTTTACAAGTGTCCCTGTGATACGCGTCAAAACTTTTTCTCTTATAACTGCGCGAAAAGCATGTATTCGTGCTTAATACAACGAAACAATCTGTTTTAGACCAAAACGAACTAGATCTGAACACATCGGTTTTACAAGTGACCGTGTGATACGCGTCAAAACTTTTTCTCTCATAACTGCGCGAAAAGCATGTATTCGTGCTTAATACAACGAAACATGCTGTTTTAGACCAAAAGAATCTAGATATGAACACATCGGTTTACAAGTGTCAGTGTGATACGCGTCAAAACGTTCTCTCATAACTGCGCGAAAAGCATGTATTCGTGCTTAATAGAACGAAACAAGCTGTTTTAGACCGGAACGAGTTAAATCTGAACACATCGGTTTTACAAGTGTCCATGTGATACGCGTCAAAACTTTTTCTAATAACTGCGCGAAAAGCATGTATTCGTGCCTAATACAACGAAACAAAAACAAGCTGTTTAACACCAATACGAGCTAGATATGAACACGTCGATTTTACAAGTGACCGTGCGATACGCGTCAAAACTTTTTCTCTCATAACCGCGAAAGCGTGCTTACGTGCTCTCATAACGTGCTTAATACAACGAAACAAGCTGTTTTACACCGAAAAGAGCTAAATCTGAACACATCAGTTATACGTGTCCCTGTGATACGCGTCAAAACTTTTTCTCTTAAACCTGCGCGCAAAGCATGTATTCGTGCTTAATACAACAACACAAGCTGTTTTAGACCGAAGTGAGCTAGATATGAACACCGGTTTTACAAGTGTCCGTGTGATCCGCGTCAAAACTTTTTCTCTCATAACTGCGCGAAAAGCATGTATTCTTGCTTAAAACAACGAAACAAGCTGTTTTAGACCGAAGCGAGTTAAATCTGAACACATCGGTTGTACAAGTGTCCATGTGATACGCGTTAAACCTTTTTGTCTCATAACTGCGCGAAAAGCATGTATTCGTGCTTAATACAACGAAACAAGCTGTTTTAGACCAAATGGATCTAGATATGAACACAGCGGTTTTACAAGTGTCCCTGTGATACGCGTCAAAACTTTTTCTTTTATAACTGCGCGAAAAGCATGTATTCGTGCTTAATACAACGAAACAAGCTGTTTTTAGACCGAAATCAGCTATATCTGAACACCTCGGTTTTGCAAGTGTCCATGTGATACGCGTCAAAACTTTTTTTCATAACTGCGCGAAAAGCATGTATTCTTGCTTAATACAACGTAACAAGCTGTTTTAGACCAAAACGAGCTAGATCTGAACACATCGGTTTCACAAGTGTCCGTGTGATACGCGACAAAACTTTTTTTCATAACTGCGCGGAAAGCATGTATTCGTGCTTAATAGAACGAAACAAGCTGTTTTAGACCAAAACGAGCTAGATCTGAACACATCGGTTTTGCAAGTGTCCATGTGATACGCCCCCAGTAGCACAAATGGGGCTCTGAACTGCGGGCCCTTGTGGGCCCGGCACGGGCTGCCCATAGGGGCCTGACGTGGGATATGTGCAGGATTTGCAACTCGGCATCAGGGGGGACCCTCAAGGGCTGCCCAGTTGGCTTACTGCATAGCCCCACAAGGCTCCGCGCTGGATCCCCTTGGGCAGGCCCGTGCCGGGCCTCCGTGGGCTAGCCCGTGCCGGGCCTCTGTGGGCTAGCCCGTGCCGGGCCACCGTGGGCTGCCCCGTGTCGGGACTTTGTGGGCTGGCCCGTGTCGGGCCTCCGTGGGCTAGCCCGTACTGGGCACCCGTGGGCAAGCCCGTACTGGGCCCCTGTTGTTTAGCCGTTCTGGTCCCAGTGGACTTCTTAGGTGATACCTTGCGGGAAGTCAACAAAGGTAACCCATATAAAACCAATAGCTGTATGCCTTTGGGCCCACCGACCCAATTAGACTTAAGGCCCACCTTGCCAACCCAGAGAGGCTTTCTTCACTTCATCAGTATTTTTTGTGTACAAGTTACTACTGAAATTACAATGCAAGTAAGAATGCTTCTTATTTATTTATTTGTTTTTGCAAGACATTTTGGGCATTCTTGCATACAAAGCCCCAATTACTGGGGTGAAGGGTCCGCCCCTTCATCCGAACTTTTCGACCACCATCCCAGTCTCTCGCCCCCAGCACGAACGCAGCCACTCTGTTGTTGCCTTCCATGGTGGCTGTTGGGATTCTGCGCTGCATAGCAGATGTAAAAGTGAACAAATAAACACACACATCAAATTGATATTCAGTATGGTGGATAAAAATCACTTTCCAAAGTATTATAGTCACATCTTTCAGGAAATGCTTCAAAGCCGTATGCAATGCTACAATGTGCAATGCTTGAAATATCAGCAAATTTCGTTTGCTGTTAATATCCGTAACCATAATAAACATAAATATCCATAATAAGAATAACCGAAAGGTGCATGAGCCATTAAAGAAATATAGACACCTAAATTTATTGCGTGCTTTCTTCTGTCCAATGATGCGTTAGATAATAAAATACATGGATTACCAGGTATTTGCCTACAACCCCGCTAAATAATTTATAATCGAATTTCTTCTCTCATGCTGTTTTGGTTTCATCGACCGAACGCCGACTGTCGTCAACTTGATGTTTTGGGCACATGATGCAACTAGAAAAACTAATACAATCACTGATATGTAGCTTTAATTGACTACGACATTTATTCCAGCCTCTTCCAAGACCTGGAATGACAAAAATGACCTGTCGGCAATAATATAACCGATTTTTTATGCCTCATGTGAATTAAACACCATCTACATGTCACAGTCATCATTCGACTGATGAAACCGAAACAGCGTCAAGAAGAAATTAAATTGCAGAAAAACTGCACATTGCGCTAGTTGGTGTTGATCCATACAAAAGCGCAAACACACACGGACAATGTAAGAGACGAGACACACAAACCAGCGCTGAACTTACTACAGATTTTTTATTAGGAAGAAGCACGTCATATATATACACACGAAAAAACAGCGCACATGTGCGATGTCAACAAGACTCCTAGTGCTAGTAAAAGGCAAAAGCCGCTTTAAAAGCATGTGTGTATCTGCAGAACTGCTACCCACTATGTAGCATATTGACTTCTCGAAGCGATAATGTAACAGATGACGTACTCACGCACCTATTACTTTTTCTGATAATATGAAACGCCTCAGCTACTTCTCTAGTGCGCTGGTCAGAATGAGCGAACAAGACATCAGTATCGTAAAAAAAATGGCGTACGTTTGCACTTGAAACAATGCTTAGCTAGGTTAGTTTCTTTCCTAAAGAATTAGCGTGCTCCATGAGCCGCACGTTAATGCAGCGGCCAATTCGACCTATGTAGGTAAGGCCACAGGACTGAGAGATTTGATATGCTACGCCAGTCTTCTCTTCTACGCCATCTATTTTTATGATTTATGTTGCAAGCATTTCTTCTGCGCCCTTCATGCTTTCTTTGAACTGCCGCCCCCACTCTCTAGCTTGTTATGTGCAGGGAACAGAACCTTTGCCCCATGCTTGCTTCCCACTCTTTTTAATCCGGTGCGATAGCGTGTGGACATAAGGCAAAACCCACTACCTTTCTTCTCCCTTCTTCCGAACTCTTTTCCAGCCCTGAGGTACTTGCAGACGATTTCAGCTCATGGAGGACTGTCTGCACTTGAAACGAGAACTGAGTCCCAGAAACCAGCTTACCTACATCTGTCTATTTGGGCTAAGAGACAGGACATCATTTTATGATAAGATTTCTTTACTGCCATGCCTAAGCATCCCGTAACGATGCCACTTTTTGCAAGCTTTGAATGAAAGGACCTGTAATTCGAAAGGGACTTTTCACTTCTAGGGGAATACTGCCAACAGACATGGTTGGGTTCGAAAGAGAATTTTAATTAAGGAACTGCAGGACTCTTTCTTGAAGGACTTCATGTGTGAACCTCAGCTCCAACCAATTACATGCAAAACTATGAACATTTGACACAAATTTGGGATTCACGGACCTAGCCAGCACCAGGTAATCATCCACATAACAGAAAATGCATATGCAATAACAGGCTAGATCAGTCTCAACTTTCATATCAACCCTGCTTAGATAAATGTTACTGAGAATGGGAGCTACCTTGGCACCTATGCACACACCCCATTTTTGCATATAAAGACGACCATCCCACTCAACAAACGTGTTACTCAGGTAGTAAGATAAGAGTTAAAGAAAGAATCCCATTGTGATTCCACACTCATTTTGGAACACGCATTCATCGCTCTCATCCGTAATACAATGCTGAACATACTGGATTAGTTCAAAGTGTGGAAGAGAATAAAACAAATCAACCACATCTACACTAAAACCATCACATAGTGCCCGCCTCTGATTTCAGAGGAAATCCGCTACTGCCTCAGAATTACAGTGGACGCCCAATAAACGAAACTCGGTTAAATGAAACTTACGGATAAACAAAATCAAGCAGGGTTACTTGGTTGGTTTCGTATATCTGCAGCAGTAAAATTCTTCGGATAATTGGAACACCACTAACGTGTTACCCTCGGCTAAACGGCACAAAAGTTAAAAATTTGGAATCTTCCCGAGCGTATTTGTGCTCGCATATGTCAGCGGCAGTCTCGCAACCATGAACAAATTCTTCGCAGCCAACGCTATAGCCGGGACAAGCCAATCCAGTAAGTCGCTTGATAGTCTTGTTTTTGTTGTCGTTCTGCGTTAGGCCTACGTGCGACCGGTGTTGTCGGTGCGTCGACGTGATGAAAAGCGTTAAGAAGCGGCCGCACAAAGCGCTCTTGCTTGAAAAGAAGTTACAAATTCTGCAGGAGCTTGAGCGAAGTTCCCTTTCAAGAACAGAAGTTGCGAAGAAGTTCGACATCCCGAAGTCGACGCTTTCGCAGATCATGAAAAACAAAGACGTCATTCAAGGAGCTGTCAAGTCTGGGACCTTCGCTTCCAACCGGATGCGTATGAGGACGACACCGTATGAAGAACTTGAAAAGGTTCTTTTTCTGTGGTTTAAGCGTGCGCGGAGTGCCAGTTTTCCCATAAGTGGACCAATTTTGGAGCAAAAGGCGCGGGAGATAGCCCTGCAAATGGGGTTGAGAATTCCTGCGTCAGCGACGGATGGCTTAGCAGATTTAAAAAGCGCCATGGTCTAGTCTTCAAAACCATCTCAGGAGAAAGTAATGCAGTGAATAGAGAAGTCTGCGCTGACTGGCAACGCGGACGGCTGCAGGAGATTTTAAACAGCTATGAGCCACGAGACGTATTCAACGTCGACGAGATGGGCCTCTTCTACAAGGAGCTTCCATCGAAGACTCTCGCCTACAGAGGCGAAGCCTGTACAGGTGGGAAGCGCAACAAAGAGCGCATTACCGTGCTGGTGGGCGCTAATATGGCAGGCGATGAAAAGTTAAAGCTGCTGGTGGTAGGAAAATCGAGACACCCACGTTGCTTCAAGGGCATTTGAAATCTACCTATGGCCTACACTGCAAATGGGAGAGCGTGGATAACAACAGCAATTTTCGAAAATTGGCTGCGGGAGGAGGACGCAAGGTTTACGAGACAGGGCAGGAAAGTTGTCTTCATCGTAGATAATTGCCCTGCCCATGGCCAGGTGGGAGGGCTGAAGTCCATCAGCCTTGAATTCCTCCCTGCCAATGCAACTGCTGTCATCCAACCAATGGACCAAGGAGTCATCCAGAACGTCAAGGTTCACTACCGCCGCCAACTGCTTCACCGCATGCTGCTTTGTGCTGACAGTGGAAAGGATTATGTCATTGACTTGCTGTCTGCTATCCACATGTTGGCCCGTGCCTGGGAACAAGTTCAGGCAACAACAGTGCAGAAGTGGTTCCACCATGCAGGCTTCGAAGCACACGATCCAATAGCCCATGAAGAGGCAGGTACTGCTGATGAAGAAGCAGACACTATACTTAATCAAATAGTGCCCTCTGCCCCTTTCTCACGACAAGACTATGAGGACATAGATGCAAATGTATGCACCTGTCACGAGGAAAGCATTGAAGAAATTATTGCAGAAGTGCAAGCCGAGGACCACTCTTCCTCCAGTGATGAGTGCGAGGACCCTGTGCCCAGTGCGGTGCCAGACAGCGCAGCTAGGAATGCAGTTGCACTTTTGCTACAGTACTTTGAACGTGAAGGGAGTGCAGAATTTTCGCAAAGCCTTTCAAATATGCACAGTTACTTTGTTAAAAAGCAACTGAAGAATGTAAAACAGACCACAACTGATTCCTTTTTTTCTTCACGCCCAGGTCAGTAAGGGCTGGTGCAGTGTAAATAAATATTTCTACATGAAATAGGTGTGCTTTGCCTAAATGAAACTTCTGATAAATGGAACACTTTGAATCCCCTTCAAGTTCTGTTTAAGAGGAGTCCACTGTAGGTACGAGAAACGGATCCTTTACGCGAAGTGACGACAAATGTTTGCGAAGATAGATAGACACAAACAACTGCCAAGAATTGTGCTCAGATACGCTTGCCCGGAAACGATCTTTAAGCTTGTGCATCTTAGCACTAAAGAAAATTTCTAGCACCGATACTGATGTCTTGTTCGCTCATTCTGACCAGCCCACTAGAGAAGTAGCTGAGGCGTTTCATATTATCAGAAAAAGTAATGGGTGCGTGAGTACATCATCTGTTATATTATCGCTTCGAGAAGTCAATATGCTACATAGTGGGTAGCGGTTCTGCAGATACACACATACTTTTAAAGCGGTTTTTGCCTTTTACTAGCACTAGGAGTCTTGTTGACATCGCACATGTGCGCTGTTTTTCCGTGTGTATATATATGACGTGCTTCTTCCTAATAAAAAAAATCAGTTGTAAGATCAGTGCTGATTTGTGTGTCTCGTCTCTTGGTCCGTGTGTGTTGGCACTTTTGAACCACTACTATGCAATTAAATAATAAATTATTTAGTGGTCGTACATGTATAGAATGTCTAACGCATGGTTTGAAAGAAAAAAACGCACAAGCAAAAATTTGGTACCTATAGTCCTTTATATTTGGATGGCTACTCAGTAATTGATAACGGAAGTGCTGAAAACCACACCAGGCAGATTGAAAGTAGCTTTTTCCTGCAATTAGATGGTGTGTTCACAAAGTGTCTATAACCTTCAGAAGATTCACATGTACTCACCAAAAATTGCGCTGTACAGCCGTAGGTTCTTAAATGCTTCTTTTTCGCCCCGCCTCTTCAATGTGTACATAAGGGTCACAGGAGTCTTCACTAGTCTTCATAATAAGTTTTGTAGCCTCATCAGCTGGCTCACTCCCAATGAGTGCTAGCTTTTTGATCTGAAATAGATTATACAGATTATACAAAGTGAACTATGCCATGAAAACCATACATTGAACCATTCATAAGACTCCCTCTTCGAGGAACCATGTGCAAGTCAACAAAAAATCAGAAGGATGTAGAACAGGATAATACAGAGGACTCAGAGACCTATGATCACAGTGGTGTGACTCAGCTTAATGATAACAGAATTCTCTGTTGTCTTCTAAATGCCCATCTTTGCATCATCATATTAACTTCCTTTTATGCACGACTCAATGGCATACACTTCCCAAACAATAAGACAAGGGGGAAAAAGTAAAGCCATTACTTTAAGGCCACCTTGAACCATGGCAAAATTGTAGTCTGGAGCTAAATGAGTGATGTAAGAACATAACCGTCAGCTGCCACTATGAACAGCAATGCTAACGCTTGTGCTAATTTCTTGTAGTAGGCTAGATATTATATACAGCAAATTCTCTTTCAAATACACTTGTACAAAATGAAGCTTTCAGGTCTACAAATCCAAATGCAACATGAGGCAATTTCGAAGTCCCAACTTAATCTGAAGTGGACTCACCATATGTAGAGGGCTCAAATTAACCTACAGCTGAACAAAACACTATGCATCAAAATTATATTGAAAGGAATCAATACGTTGCCAGTAATTTATAGGCACAATTGAAAGAAATGCCATATACCCAGTCGAAAAAAAACACCCGCCCGTTTCTGGTGTTTACACCAAACTGGCTTTTTTAGACACGGGTTCTGGTGTGACCGTGTCTGGTGTTCCGACCAGACCAGGATTTTCAGACACGGGTCCTGATGTGGCGTAGTGTGGTGTGCTTTAGTGTGTTCTGGTCTGGTTTTCTGTGCTGTGACCCGGTTGTCTAATACCGGCTCTGGTGTGGTTTTGTTTGGTGTTTCCTGGTGTGGTCGATGTACCATTCGATTTGGTGTGGTTGATATACCGTAGAATGTCTTGATTGAGATGCTGTGAGTTTGGACATACTATCGTGAGAAAAATTAAGAGATCCCAGCGAATGCATGCCAAATGGTGTAAAACAGCAAGCACTCCTGATGTCGAGTCAGGTGCACTAACATCCATCAATCTCGCTGCGCCGGCCTTGATGGCACGAGCATTTCATCAGATGGCACCTGCACGCAGTTAGGCATAGTATGGCACACACTCGCAGCGTCATAATTTTCCACATGATTGTACACTGGAGCATGCACATAACCACATCATTTCTGTTCTTGCCGAAGAGCAAGCACGTATCGTAAAGAAAGAAAAAATGCTCACATTTGCACAAAAGCGTCCTTAGCTTCATTGGTAGAAAAAATTGGCAGTATAGTCAAGATGGAGGCCCCAAGCATCATAGCGTGCGTCTTTTCTGGCAAAGTCGAATAGGTTGAATTTCCCTGATAGCAGCTTGACTCCAGCTGTGTAGCCACAATGCCTGAAGAACAACAGAACAAAATCACAAATTTGTGTGAAATACACTATAATAATCACGGTGCAAAGACAACCAGCAAATACTGCTATTAAATTTAGCTCAGTGGTGCAATTATGCAGTACACATTCAATACGACTCGCAATGCCTCTACAGTAAATCAACTGACTTCTGCTTTATAGTAAATCAATGCTACTCACATAAAGCAGCCCATTTGCATTAATTTGCTTGAAATCAGTATCTGGATGAGCAAGTATTTCACACTTTCATTCACACAGTACAACGATGAACATGGACAAGGGGGAAGACACCGAAAAACACTTTGAGGTCCCTCCTCCCTTGCCCCTGTTCATCATCATGCTGTGTGAATGAAAGTGTGAATTATTGCGTTGTGTTTTTCTTTTGTATTCATAGCTAACTGCATATATTTACAATACAGTTGGGTACGCCTGCATCATAATCTGAATTCGTCATATTTTGGCATTGCAGCTGATATTGAGCATGACAGTCCTTCCAACACAGTCAGGCTTTCTGAGACAATCAACAGCACTCTAGCATCTCCGGTAATTTGATTCATTACCAGGCTCAGAGATACTAATACTTGGTAGCCTAGAGAAATAAATTGATATGGAAATTCTACTGCTGCAGAAAACAAAAATAAGAGAAATTAAGGAATTACAGCAATGATTACAAGATGCCCATAAAGATGGGCACAAAAAGGAGACAAGATGTAGTTCGACTAAAAAAAATATCTGATGCGAGTATATTTCAGGGTGACAAAATCCATGTATTGAGACTTTATGTGCACAGGGTGCAGAACTGTAAAGCACTGCATGGCTGGCTGCATCTATTTAGAAGACCATTCCTCTTAATTTCTTCCAAAAAAGTGGCAGCAAATCATAAAAAGCCGACTGCGCAAATTTATTTTCAGCTGAATGCCACATACAAAATGACCAGAGTGGAATGTTAATGATTCGAAAGGAAATCTTAAACAAGATGCGATGAACTCTGGCACTGGTAAAACCCCAACAGAAGCGCAAAAAAAAAGCTGCCAGATTATTTTTCCTGCTGAATGTATTAAAACCAAAGCTGCCTGAGCGCACGAGTTTTATTTAGGTATAGCTTGCTATGCACATCCTGAGCCTCTGGCGCAGTTGACTGCAGAGTACCTGCAGACACTTGCACACATACAAAACCCACACTAGATTCTGCGTACTGTGCATTGCCCACTATAGTGCCTAGCACGCCCTGTCTTCCAGTGAGATGCACTTCTTTTCGTGCATCCAAGCATTAAGGTTCCAGTTATAAAAAATGTCTGAGTTGATTATGAGTTAAGTGAATAAGCTTAACAAGTTGACTGGTTCTAAGCAGGCAGATCACTTGCAAGATCCACTTCTCACAGCAAGGCAGAAAACAATAATGGCTTCAGGACACTGTAGTGCAGGGCTCCAAATTAGTTTAGACCAAGTGGGGTTCGTTAAGCTTCGCTGACATTGTATGGCAGACCGGCACCTTTTCCAAAGTAGCAATGTTTACTGCCACACATATACGTAACTCACTAGTCGCATGATTCCTCCCAACATGTATGCAACAAAATATTGCAACCGCTTCGAGCCATCTCTACAGGCCCCGCTGGGCCGTCCCTGCTAAGTGTGAAAAAAAGTGGCTAAGATATGCTTTGTCATATTCAATGCTACAAACTATTTTTACAAAGCATGCAGCAAAGCTAGCAAAAGAGTGCTCAAGCACACCTATGCTTGAGTAAAAAGTAGCCAAAATCTTTTTACATGTAAAATGAAGTAGCTGAAGTTAGAACATGACTTGTAAAACTGTATGCATAACAGCTAGACAAGAGAGCAGAGAAGGTAAGGGCAAACAGGGGTTCATTATGGGCTACATGATGGACTCTAACAGTCACTTCCATCATGGCATCTGACAGTTAAACAATAGGCCAGCTAGCATTCAATTCAAGCTTATTTTCATGCAAAATGCTTTCAGTGATGGCTACAAGTTATAACATACAAATTTTCGTTGTTAAGTAGAGGCAACCAGAGGATTCATGATGGCAAATGTGGCGGCACCCACGTATGCCTATACTGAATCAGCATCACTTAGGCCTCAGTAGCTAAAATCCAAGCTTCAGGGCAAATGACTGCTAAGTACCGTCCATCTTCTGTTTCCATGGCATGAGAAGTACATATTCACTAAAAGTTGTTCATTATGAGTAATTTCACTGATTATGCACTGCCGCACTGAACATAGAGCATAGGCTTTTAAGCTGCTTTTATCCTCACACGAGCTAACTGAACCCATCAATTAACTTCCTGTAAATAAACTTTCACATGAAGACATCTACAATTATTTGATCACGTCTTGTATGTCTGGCATTATCCTTTGTTGGGCGGTTTCATATTATAAACCACTAACAAACCTGAGTCGTAATTCTCATATACACTGATGGAGTGAGTATATGCCCCTGAGATAAATCCAGCTACAGCTAGCAATTACCTCTCAGTGCATCCATTTTTCACACTACAGCGCACAAAAATACACGAACGGAGAGGATAGACACCACAGACACCGGACATAATTTTTGTGCGCTGGAATGATGTCTCATAATTCTTCCCAGAACCGACTATCCCAGCCCTCTATTCTGAGCCTTGTGGAGAACCTTTTCCTTGCCTTCCACTGTCACCTCCTGAGCACTTGCCACTGGAACTGCATAGTACAACTGCTTCTGTTGACCAGATGGGAATGGCAGTTCTCTTGTGAAATACTACATCCATTGGGATTCCCTTCACGGTGTCATACATTGCCTTCTCTAACTTGAATTCAGATGCACCTAAAGGAAAAAGAACACGCATATAAAAATTGTTAGCCATACTTGCAGCCAGGAATATGATAATAATTGTATTTGTATGCTTCACAGCAACAACAGCAGTATGCTTTAACGCCTGTTGAAACAAGAAAGTAGAAACCATTTCGTTTATTACCAACACAAGACTTGCACCTTGATGTTGATGGTGTCATGCAATAGTGGTGAGTTCTGATAGGAGTGTGAAGTACAAAAGGCAACTGCTTGCTTCGAATTTTAGAACATGCAACTTTAACTGCACAATTATTGAAAAGGAATTGACTTCATCCTTGAAAATCGCAGATTAGTATGTGTGGTAGCAAATACTGAAAATAAAAATAGTAGGAGCACTGCCAGTGTTTAAATCAACACGCAGTGACTGGTTTGGTTTATATGGGTTTAACGTCCCAAAGCGACTCAGGCTATGAGAGGCACCGTAAAGAAGGGCTCCAGAAGTATCGACCACCTGGGGTTCTTTAGAGTGCTCTGACACCGCACAGTACACGGGCCTCAAGAATTTCGCCTTCATCGAAATTTGACCGCTGCGGCCGGGATTGAATTCGCGTCTTTCGGGCCAGCAGCCGAGTGCCATAACCACTCAGCAACCGCGGCGGCTTCGCAGTGACTGCTAAGAGCAATTTTCTAATTGCAGTTCTTGCCCATGCCCTTGTCAAGCGAGGCACTAATGCCGGTTGACCTGCAGTAAATCTAACGTATCCTCAACATGCTGCCTAGTTAGCAAAGTTCTTGTTGTCAAAATTGAACGAAACATTACTTATTTTTTCAGCTAGAAGCGCATGAACTATTGAGTCCAAGGCAAACAACTTAGTGCCTTAGAATAGTGTTCAACGAGGGGCCCACACGCAGACACTTGACTTGCCACTGTTTCCTTATACAAAGTAATACAGAAGTGCATGGCCTGTGCTGTTCATGGTAAGAAATACAAAATATAAATAGAAACAAAACTGAAGTGCAAAGAAAAATTAGAGACAAGTTCTGTCATTACACCTTATGTGACACTAGAGAGTACATATTCATAAAGAAGTAGTAAAATGGTCATTTTGAAATTTTGCACAATCATGAAATTGTCATGAGCACAGTCATTATGCCTTTTCTTCACACAAAAGGTTTCCAGCGGCTCCAGTGCACTTCAGTTTCTTTTTAGTACAGTGCCTTTAAAAGACAGAAATTGGTCAAGGGCCACAAAATGGTAATAACTGTGTATCACCATTTTCATATCTATGCTTCATTACTTTTTAACACAACCTCCAATATGACCCACATGATTTGCTGCAGGAGCAGGATTCCAGTGTGCACCACTCACATTCAATGAAGGACCTGGCTGCCTTTTCCAAGTGTTATACTAATTTTCACAATGAAGGTGCCGTTGAGCGAGTTTGACAGCAAGCAAAAACATGATTTGAACCTAATAGCATAAGGAAATTTTAAAGTGGTCCGTAACATTATGCTTGTAACAAGAAAACTTCAGGTGTAAATACTCATCAAAGTTGCCATCAGATCTCAGCTTTGGTGTGCTCATAAAGGGAAGGTGGGGTGCTTAGTTATAATGACCAATTGTCACGGCTGGTACATTGTGCTACCTACTTCAATGATGAATGATGTGACAAACTATCCTCCAAAATCTGACATCTGGCATAAAGGCTGAAAAGCAAAAGAAAATGAAGGACCACTAAGACCTGAAATTATTTCCTACTTGAACAGTTATGCACATCATAAAGAAAGCTGACAAACGGCACGAAGTTATACTGGTATTTTGGTCTCAGATGCTCGCTCATTTGAGCCTCAGTATCCTAACTAAAGCAATAAAAAAGACATGACTGTTGAAGGCATCATAAGCTCCTGTAAAGCTCATCAGCAGTGAGAAAAACAAATTCTAACCTTCATAACAATATAAAAGCCAACCAATGAGGCCACTCTGTCAGTCACCAACTAAGAGACAATGTACAAGCTATACACTGTAAATGCACAAACTCTACATGAGAGCAAAGCATGCCCTGCACTTGTGAAACAAATTGGTGTCAATGTAAGATTCTTGGCAAACAGTAGGCATCACCATTAATGGCATGTGCTAAAAAGGAAGAGGGCACCTTAATGATGTTGTACAATTTAGAATTCAGCCTTTCAGTAAACTATATTTTGTCTAGTACCATGAGAACCGTCAGAGGAGAAGGCAAAAATGAAAGGAAAGCGGCCAGCTGTCATGAGGCCTGCCACATAAAAACACTGAACTGAAGCGGTGCACAAACAGAAAAGAAGGAATGCACTATGCGATTACAGAACACAAAATAACACAGGAAAACAGGGCCCAACCAATGAATGAAAAGAGAACAACAAAAAGAAGGTAAGCGGTACTGAACACTGCTGCCTCTGCAAATTGAGAGCAGTGAAATAGAAAACACCTAAAAAATAAGTTTCAAGGACTATAAAAATGCAACTTTGGTCACATATTTTTTTAAACGCTGCATTAGAAATTAGAATACACGAATCCTCAAATGGTATTTGCCTATCATTAAATAATTTATAATTCCATTTCCTTCTCGGATGTTGTTTAGGCTTGATCAGCCAATTGATGGCTGTGATGCCTAGTTGGCCTTTAGGTCTGCTGAGGCATGGAAAAGGCTACAATATAAATGTTGATATGCAGTTTTAATTCACTACAACACCTAAAACAGCCTGTTTCAAAAGCTGGAATGACAACAAATGCCATAGCAGCAGTTATATTACCAGTTTTTTTGCTTTTGCCATGATCTGAAAACCAACTACACGTCGCAGCCATCGTTCGGTTGATAATACTGAAACAACAAAGAGAAAGACAATTATAAATTATTTACCAGTCATAGAGCAAATATCACGGGGTGGTCCATGTACAGGTGCGGACAGAAGTAAACAGAGCGTGCCACACAAGAACTGCGTGTCAGCGCCGCCTAGCCAAACCAGACGAGAGCTGGAAATCGCCACGCGCATGTGCAGGCCCGCTTCCGGCGCGACCCTCTCAATGCTCCGCTTGCCTCGCATTCGTCCGGCGTCTGTGTCGTGCTGATGATGATCATGATTGGATGGTCGTGCTCTGTGTAGCTAGCGAACATTTCGGAAAACAAAGACCGCTGTCTTGATAAGGCAAATTGAGCGGGGACAGCTCTACCATTAAGCCGCTTCGTTTGAGACAGCTGGAGGCATGTTTGCGCCGCAAACAACCCGCATGTTTCGAACTTTTGCTGCCGCTGGGACTCTGCTGCGTCTCACTCGCAAGCAAACGCGCTCGAAACACTCGGCATACTGCCGCAGTTTTGTGTTAATTTTCTACAGTTATCACTGATGATTCGCCTTGTTCCTACCAGGCGCTGACGCAGCGCTAGTGTATGCACCCTGCCTGTCTCCCCCGAAACAAACTGCCCCTATAATGGATCCTGCTCTTATCACCACTGAGACAGTGCGCTGCGTGTCGCGCTGTCATGTGCGAAGCAGAGCTCATGGTAATCACTTTGCATGCACCTTTGGATCTTAGGATGACTACAAGCACCCGCTGTCTCACCCACATGAATGCCGCGGCAGCAGTGCGTCACTGTTGCGTGCCCCGCGTGCGAAATTCGGCATGTAAGTATCCGTGATCGCCCACTAATCAGAGTATGAGCCACGACAGAACCCAGCAAGAGATCCAAACTCTTCTGTACGAGCTGTATTACTTCACAGCTACCGGTTACATATAGACATTGGTCTGTTTGAGAATATAGGTGTGAAAACCCAACAGCTGCATCCAGCACATTTGGAAGCAGTCACTATCCTTGAGACGCTGGATCGCGCTGCAAAAAGCGCCAAGAGCGGCGGTTTCATCTCCTTTTAAGCTGACCTCCTAGGCGAGGTTCCAATGCAGGAGCACTGTGGTGCAGTACAGACACACAGGGCGCATGCTTTGCCGCTCCGTCGGTTCCTCATAGGAGCAAGCCGAAAATGAACGGTAACTGTATAAAAGATCCCGAAACTGCGGTGGTGGATCGAGTGCTTTTGAGTTTATTTGGTCTATAGCGAGATGGAAATGAATCCCAGAAGCAACTAAAGTTCGAAGGATGCGCGCTATTTGCAATGGAAACGTGCCACAGCTGTCACAGATGAAACGACATAATGATAGCGTCGCCCCCGTGGGATTTTTGGCTTCAAGGCAGCGGTCTGTGCGCTCCGAAATGCCCGCTCGCTACTAAGGGCGCAACCACCTGATCATAACCATCATCAGCGTGACCCTGACTATGGCCGAATGAGAGGCGAGCGGAGCAATGAGAGTTGCGCTGGTAGGGGGCCTGCATATGCGTGTCGCGATTTTGAGCTTACGTGTGGTTTTGCTAGGCGGCGCTGAAAAGCAGTTCTTTCTTGTGCGGCGCGCTTCGTTTACTTCTGTCCGCGCCTGCACATTAATGTCTAAGGCACTTGAAAAAAGGTGCAAGCAAACATCTGGTGTCCATAGTATATGCAGTTTCTTTCAAGCTTTGTTGAACTATGATATCAGGTAGCATGCCGAAAGGCTGAGTAAAACAGGTCACTACAAGCTCCTAATTTCCTGTAAGTGTAACAGAGCAAGTATATTCACTGAACTTGCACAGTGTCATCACCAAGCAAGTGAAATGGCAAAAACTGACCAAGATAATCACAGAGGTAAGAATTTATGGTGAACATTCACCTTTTTTTATTTAGCACTTTTAGCTTTTTTGTGCACATGCTATAATTCAACAGACCTTGAAGTAGTTTGCAGTAGACGGTGCTTATTTTCCACTCAGATCTAGAGGCAGTAAAATATTGCAACTACAGAGAAAAGTTCATTTAACAGTACCTCTTGCTGGACTAGTTGGTGTAACATTGTGTAACAAAAGTAAAAACAGCGCTAATGTTTACATAAACAACACAGAAAGAACAGACAGGACGGGCGCTGTCCTGTCTGTTCTTTCTGTGTGGTTTGTGTAAAAGTTAGCGCTGTTTTTACTTTCGTTATACAGTGAGAGGCCACAGAAGAGAAGCTGCCAAGCTTCAAGTCCAATTAATGTTTCTCATCTTTGAGGTGCATTCATAGCTGCACTATCTAACACCATTCATATTATTTTCATCAAGTGAATTAAAACGTATTTGCTGGACCAGTCTCTGAGGAGTGCCATGTGACACCGGCATTACTGCAGAAGCTTGACATGGTTATCCTTCTACTATGAGCGTCTATGAGGAGTGCCATGGGAGATGGATACTAGAGGAAAAAAGAATAAAAGCATTGTTCTCATGCTGTAATATCACCTTAGAATGCTGCCCTGTGGCCCATTACTTCATATTGGCATTTCTTAAAGCCTGGCTGCATTGAAGGGGGTCTCTAGTGACTCGAGAACGGGTGGGGGGGGAACTAGAGGGAGAGAGAGAAAGCGGCTGAGCTGAGGCTATGCCATTGTGCTCGCTGTTGCTGTGTAGCCTTGGAGCTCAGCGGCCAGCTCTGGACTCAATCGTGGTATGAGGGTGCGGGTTTCCCTTTTTCTTCCACCCTGTGTGTTGTGCTGTCAACGTTGCATTTTTTGCGTTTTGGCTATAAGAAAACGTGTTAATGATTCTTGCTAAAAATCACCACGAAATTTTAGAAATGACAGGAGAAATGTTCCAACCACCACTAACAAGAAAAAGAAAATTGGTTGATTGCTTCGGATTCATACGCTCCTTATAAGCATTCTAGTACAGGAAGTCTCAGATTCCTCGCTAGTTCTGTAAGGGTTCCGAGGCCAGCCGAGACACCCCTGTATATAAGCACTGCTTCTTTCTGAGCACGAAACTGGCACTATCTGATGATGACCTATTGAGAAGAGACACACACGTTATTTTGAATAGGGGAATGCCAATACATGCCATCAACGTTCTGGTCCAAAGCAGACATTGCAACACACTGATCTCAATGCAGAGGTGAAAAAAAACAGATCTGAGAAAACTCGACACATACTTGTGCTTTGCAATGTATGCTGAACAGGCACAGACAAGAACAGCCCCAAATCTCGACAGTGGAGACATCTTCTCCGATGAAGCTCTTTTCAGACCTCTTCATTACTGAAGAGAAGGCACTTCACCTGCATAACATAATTTCCAGCTGTGTATTTTGCACCCACAATGCCTGGCACTTCCTGATAATTATTTGTATTGCTGGCATTTCACACAACCACAAGAAAATGTTTAAACAGCCAAACTTCAAATACATAACGCCACTTGCCCACACTAGTTTTTATGATCAGCTCTGTACTACTTAGGTTATTCAAAACAACTTAATTTGAAAGGGTTACAAAGCGCTCTTTTTCTATGGCTACTTCTTCGTCATTATTTAGCAATGACTTTTATTCACGGCCGCCAGCAACTAAAAGAACTTTACAGCTGCAGGCAACGGTACCAATGTTACAAAAGTGATCGAGCAGGCAGCTACCTGTTGTGGTATCGCAGTGACACGTCGCTTCAATTCACTCAGTCGCTTGCATGCCTTGACGCGTCACACCCCTCCCACTCTGAGCTTGACAGCTGGTGTAATCGGCTCGTAGAGGTGTGTTCTAACCTTAAGACGCCACATCAGATTACTATAAAGACGCACATACGCGTAGCGAATAACAGAACGCTAAACAGACCGAGCGGCGCACGCTATCGGCAGTTCGCAACGGGCCGATACTGGCGTCAAAAACACGCGTGCAGGCAGTGCACGATCACGCCCCACGTCGAATAATGAACAGGAAGTCGGGCAACCACCTTAACGAAAGCCCAAAACATAGTCACGCGCCTTGCTGGGCGGTATACAATTGCCACATTTACATTTAGGACTCCTACGCGCGCCTGCCATTCAGCAAACGCATCTATGCATACACCTCGGCGCTCGCGTCGCAACGCATACACTGTGAACACTGACGGACCAGCAGTTTGATGATTCGATGTGGAATGCACTTTGCTGCCGCGGAAACAACCAGTGACTCACGCGCAATGCCGAAGGGAAACGAACAGGACAGAGCTGACGAGCCTCGTCCCTTCCGCTCCTTCTCGCCTTTGCGCTCGCTCGTTTATTTTCGCGGTCACAAATTGCACGCACTCTTGCGCTACAATATGGGTCTCACCTGGAAACGAAGACTCTACGAATTCCAGTAACCGCTTTCTTCTCTTGCTTTGCGGCTGCAATGGTTGAAGTCGAATGTGTTGTGGAAACGAGGACTCGACGCATTCCAGTAACCGCTTTCTTCTCTTGCTTCGCGGTTGCTACGGTTGAAGCCGAACGTGTTGTCAATATGAAACGGCTCCATGCTTCTCGGCGTGGTCACTTTTCACAAAGTACGTGAACGGCTGCATTGCTGACACGCGGCGCAAACTACTACAAGCAAAAAATCCAAACGGAAGTTTGAAGGAACGATTTTGAAATCAGACACAAACAGCACACGAACAGCAGCACCACGGAGCACGGCACGGCGCGGCGTAAGGCTTAGCCGGATATCACTCTGGAAATGCACCGAGGGAGAGGAGGGGAAGAGGGTGTGCTGCGTCCTACCACGTGACCTGGCAGCAGCGCGCTGGATTTCAACGGCGTTGGGAAGCACGCTAAGCGCTGGCGCGTGGCTATTAGCGTGGCGTCATGGTAAATATATACTGCAAACTGTTACAAAATTGCAGCTAGACTAAGGCGCTCCGCGCCTCCGTGCATCATTGCCGTGCAGTTTTCATGTCAAAAGCAAGCGACAATGTTTCAGCTCCTTGCAGAACAACTTTACAAATTGTTTTCTTAGCTTTTCTTTTTTCTTTCTGGTCTTTTGCCGACCGGATTAAAGAGCTTTCACTGCATATTTTTTAGCACAGCACTAAGTTTCTCGTAAACCACATTTCGCCTTATGCTACAAAGATATGATCTGCAGAACAAGTCTGCTTTACTCAACTTCAAAAAAAAAGGGTTAATCTCAAAGGTGCTATTGTAGATTTCAACAAAATGTGTATTACTGCAAAATCTCATTAAATCGAACACCAAGGAACCATAAAAAGTTCAAATTATCAAATGACCTCCAACAAAACTGACAAGAACCATTTGTACCAGGGTATAGGTCGGAAGAGGGCACCGCCTCAGTTATTGCTGGCAGCCGGAATTCGTCTACCTATATGCTTTGCCATTTTGAAGCGCATATAACTTAAATTACATGCTTAATTGCATATTCTATGCAGAATATATTTAGCTTGAAGGCGGGAATGCAAGCTATTTGCCCACATTCGTCTGGCTTCATCAACGTGCTGAGTGGCAGCCCATATACTGAGCATATATATATATATATATATATATATATGCCTGCACTTCACCCATGCGCCCATGCTCCATCGCTGTGGTACCCATGCAGCCCTTTTACATGTAATGTAGGATATGCAGCCAGGCTAATGTAAGTGGAACTACATGTCCATAGGTGTCGCCGGGCAACGATCGGTAACATTACGCTTGATGTTTCTGCACCGCAAACACCAGAATAATCGACGCAGGACTTACGAAGGCTACAGGCTGAAATATACTCCTGCTTCCACACACAGTGTCGTCAGAGTGATGCACGGCAAGCCCCCATCGCGGTTGCCCGCAATTCACCGTCGTATAGCCCAGGTTCACGCACACACATTTTGCCACTGCCTAGTCCACACATAGCCCTTTTCTACCAGATATGTAGGGAATGTGTGGGAATGGCTGATATAGGCCCATGCGCCGTCCACGTATTTTCTACGCAGTGCCTTTGTAGGCTGTAGGCGGGAATATTGTATGTTTGCCCACATGCAGCTAGCCTCCTTGGATCCTTGAGGGTGCTGCAGGGGCCGCCTCTATTGGGTTTACCCGCACTTCACCATTATGTAACCCAATATTTTATGCACACGAACTGCATGCAGCCCATGCTTAGCCCTTCCATACCCTGGTTAGGATAAAGGCGGGGAAGATGCGGAAATGACAAACGTGCCCACGCCTAGCCCATGCGGGACCAACGTAGGCGTTGCTCAGACAGCCCAAACTGCATGCCTACAACGCTTCGCCGCTGTGCAGCCCAAAGTTTAGCCCCTGTATTTTCCACACAGGACCCATGTAGGCCGAAGGCGGGAATACTATCTCTCTGCCCACACAAAACCACCGTGGCTCCCTCAAGGCGCTGCACGGGCAGCCCCAAGAGGGGCTGCCCACACTGAACCATGATAGAGCCCGCACTGTTGCCCGCATGTATCTGTGGTGGCATGCATACAGCCCATACTTAGCCCTTTCATACCCTGTTTAGGATAGAGGCGCGGGGAATATGCGGAAATGACAAATGTGCCCACGCCTAGCCCATGCGGGACCAATGTGGGCGTTGCTCAGACAGCCCAAACTGCATGCCTACAACGCTTCGCCGCTGTTCAGCCCAAAGTTTAGCCCCTGTATTTTCCACACAGGACCCATGTAGGGCGAAGGCGGGAATACTATCTCTCTGCCCACACAAAACCACCGTGGTTCCCTCAAGGCGCTGCAGGAGCAGCCCCAAGAGGGGCTGCCCACACTTCGCCATGATAGAGCCCGCACTGTTGCCCGCATGTTTCTGTGGTAGGACCCAGGTGGGCTGGCCGCTCTTTTTAAGCCCATGTGTAGCTGACGAGGGGCCCGCTCAGGCATAAAATGGGCAACCCAAAACTTTTTTGCCAGCATTGAGCCCACGAGGGACCCATGTAGGTTTATTGCGGGCAGCCACCAGCCCTCATTGCCCATGTCGGGCCCGCATGGGCCCGCCACCTTGTGCTACTGGGGGCGTCAAAACTTTTTTTCATAACTGCGCGAAAAGCATGTATTCTTGCTTAATACAACGTAACAAGCTGTTTTAGACCAAAACGAGCTAGATCTGAACACATCGGTTTTACAAGTGTCCGTGTGATACGCGTCAAAACTTTTTCTCATAACTGCGCGGAAAGCATGTATTCGTGCTTAATAGAACGAAACAAGCTGTTTTAGACCGAAACGAGCTAAATCTGAACACATCGGTTTTACAAGTGTCCGTGTGATAAGCGTCAATATTTTTTCTCTCATAACTGCGCGAAAAGCATGTATTCGTGCCTAAAACAACGAAACAAGCTGTTTTAGACCGAAACGAGTTAAATCTGAACACATCGGTTTTACAAGTGTCCATGTGATACGCGTCAAAACTTTTTGTCTTATAACAGCGCGAAAAGAATGTATTCGTGCTTAATACAACGAAACAAGCTGTTTTAGACCAAAACGAGCTAGATCTGAACACATCGGTTTTAAGTGTTCGTGTGATACGCGTCAAAACTTTTCCTCTCATAACTGCGCGAAAAGCATGTATTCGTGATTAAAACAAAGAAGCAAGCTGGTTTAGACCGAAACGAGCTAAATCTGAACATCGGTTTACAAGTGTCAGTGTGATACGCGTCAAAACGTTTTCTCATAACTGCGCGAAAAGCATGTATTTGTGCTTAATACAGCGAAAGAAGCTGTTTTAGACCGAAGCGAGCTAAATGTGAACACATCGGTTTTACAAGCGTCCGTGTGATACGCGTCAATGTTTTTTCTCTCATAACTGCACGAAAAGTATGTATTCGTGCTTAATACAACGAAACAAGCTGTTTTACACCAAAACGAGCTAGATATGAACACATCGGTTTTACAAGTGACCGTGTGATACGCGTCAAAACTTTTCCTCTCATAACTGCGCGAAAAGCATGTATTCGTGCTTAATACAACGAGACAAGCTGTTTTAGATCGAAACGAGCTAGATCTAAACAGATCGGTTTTGCAAGTGTCCATGTGATACGCGTCAAAACTTTTTTTCATAACTGCGCGAAAAGCATGTATTCGTGCTTAATACAACGAAACAAGCTGTTTTAGACCAAAACGAGCTAGATCGGAACACATCGGTTTTACAAGTGTCCGTGTGATACGCGTCAAAACTTTTTTTCATAACTGCGCGGAAAGCATGTGTTCGTGCTTAATAGAACGAAACAAGTTGTTTTAGACCAAAACGAGCTAGATCTGAACACATCGGTTTTACAAGTGACCGTGCGATACCCGTCAAAACTTTTTCTTTCATAACTGCGAAAAGCATGTATTCGTGCTTAATACAACGAAACAAGCTGTTTTACACCGAAAAGAGCTAAATCTGAACACATCGGTTATACGTGTCCCTCTGATACGCGTCAAAACTTTTTCTCTTAAAACTGCGCGCAAAGCATGTATCGTGCTTAATACAACAAACCAAGCTGTTTTAGACTAAAACGAGCTAGATGGGAACACATCGGTTTTAAGTGTCCGTGTGATATGCGTCAAAACTTTTCCTCTCATAACTGCGCGAAAAGCATGTATTCGTGCTTAATACAACAAAACAAGCTGTTTTAGACCGAAACGAGCTAGATCTGAACACAACGGTTTTACAAGTGTCCATGTGATACGCGTCAAAACTTTTTGTCTTATAATTGCGCGAAAAGCATGTATTCGTGCTAAATACAACGAAATAAGCTGTTTTAAACCAAAACGATCTAGATCTGAACATATCGGTTTTAAAAGCGTCTGCGTGATACGCGTCAAATCTTTTCCGCTCATAACTGCGCGAAAAGCATGCATTCGTGATCAAAACAAAGAAACAAGCTGTTTTAGACCGAAACTAGCTAAATCTGAACATCGGTTTACAAGTGTCAGTGTGATACGCGTCAAAACGTTTTCTCATAACTGCGCGAAAAGCATGTATTCGTGCTTAATAGAACGAAACAAGCTGTTTTAGACCGGAATGAGTTAAATCTGAACACATCGGTTTTACAAGTGTCCATGTGATACGCGTCAAAACTTTTTCTCATAACAGCGCGAAAAGCATGTATTCGTGCTTAATAGAATGAAACAAGCTGTTTTAGACTGAAAAGAGCTAAATCTGAAAACATCGGTTTTACAAGTGTCCATGTGATACGTGTCAAAACTTTTTCTCATAACTGCGCGAAAAGCATTTATTCGTGCTTAATACAACGAAACAAGCTGTTTTACACCAAAACGAGCTCGATATGAACACATCGGTTTTACAAGTGACCGTGTGATACGCGTCAAAACTTTTTCTCTCATAACTGCGCGGAAAGGATGTATTCGTGATTAAAACAAAGAAAAAAGCTGTTTTAGACCAAAACGAGCTAAATCTGAACATCGGTTTACAAGTGTCAGTGTGATACGCGTCAAAACGTTTTCTCATAACTGCGCGAAAAGCATGTATTTGTGCTTAATAGAACGAAACAAGGTGCTGTATACCGAAACGAGCTAAATATGAACACATCGGTTTTACAAGCGTCCGTGTGATACGCGTCAATATTTTTTCTCTCATAACTGCACGAAAAGCATGTATTCGTGCTAAATACATCGAGACAAGCTGTTTTAGACCGAAACCAGCTAAATCTGAACACATCGGTTTTACAAGTGTCCAGTGATACGCGTCAAAACTTTTTCTCATAACTGCGCGAAAAGCATGTATTCGTGCTTAATACAACGAAACAAGCTGTTTTACACCAAAACGAGCTCGATATGAACACATCGGTTTTACAAGTGACCGTGTGATACGCGTCAAAACTTTCTCTCATAACTGCGCGAAAAGCATGTATTCGTGCTTATTACAACGAAACAAGCTGTTTTAGACCAAACGGATCTAGATATGAACACATCGGTTTTACAAGTGTCCCTGTGATACGCGTCAAAACTTTTTTTCTTATAACTGCGCGAAAAGCATGTATTCGTGCTTAAAACAACGACACAAGCTGTTTTAGACCGAAACCAGCTATATCTGAACACATCGGTTTTGCAAGTGTCCATGTGATACGCGTCAAAACTTTTTTTCATAACTGCGCGAAAAGCATGTATTCGTGCTTAATACAACGAAACAAGCTGTTTTAGACCAAATGGATCTAGATATGAACACAGCGGTTTTACAAGTGTCCCTGTGATACGCGTCAAAACTTTTTCTTTTAAAACTGCGCGAAAAGCATGTATTCGTGCTTAATACAACGAAACAAGCTGTTTTAGACCGAAACCAGCTATATCTGAACACATCGGTTTTGCAAGTGTCCATGTGATACGCGTCAAAACTTTTTTTCATAACTGCGCGAAAAGCATGTATTCTTGCTTAATACAACGTAACAAGCTGTTTTAGACCAAAACGAGCTAGATCTGAACACATCGGTTTTACAAGTGTCCGTGTGATACGCGTCAAAACTTTTTTTCATAACTGCGCGGAAAGCATGTATTCGTGCTTAATAGAACGAAACAAGCTGTTTTAGACCAAAACGAGCTAGATCTGAACACATCGGTTTTACAAGTGACCGTGCGATACCCGTCAAAACTTTTTCTTTCATAACTGCGAAAAGCATGTATTCGTGCCTAATACAACGAAACAAGCTGTTTTACACCGAAAAGAGCTAAATCTGAACACATCGGTTATACGCGTCCCTGTGATACGCGTCAAAACTTTTTCTCTTAAAACTGCGCGCAAAGCATGTATTGTGCTTAATGCAACAAAACAAGCTGTTTTAGACCAAAACGAGCTAAATCTGAACACATCGGTTTTACAAGTGTCCATGTGATACGCGTCAAAACTTTTTCTCATAACAGCGCGAAAAGCATGTATTCGTGCTTAATAGAACGAAACAAGCTGTTTTAGACCGAAACGAGCTAAATCTGAACTCATCGGTTTTACAAGTGTCCATGTAATACGCGTCAAAACTTTTTCTCATAACTGCGCGAAAAGCATGTATTCGTGCTTAATACAACAAAACAAGCTGTTTTAGACCGAAACCAGCTAGATCTGAACACATCGGTTTTGTAAGTGTCCATGTGATACGCGTCAAAACTTTTTCTCTCATAACTGCGCGAAAAGCATGTATTCGTGCTTAAAACAACGAAACAAGCTGTTTTAGACCGAAACGAGCTAAATCTGAACTCATCGGTTTTACAAGTGTCCATGTGATACGCGTCAAAACTTTTTCTCTTATAACTGCGCGAAAAGCATGTATTCGTGCTTAAAACAACGACACAAGCTGTTTTAGACCGAAACAAGCTAAATCTGAACATCGGTTTACAAGTGTCAGTGTGATACGCGTCAAAACGTTTTCTCATAACTGCGCGGAAAGCATGTATTCGTGCCTAATAGAACGAAACAAGCTGTTTTAGACCGAAACGAGCTAAATCTGAACACATCGGTTTTACAAGTGTCAGTGTGATACGCGTCAATATTTTTTCTCTCATAACTGCGCGAAAAGCATGTATTCGTGCCTAAAACAACGAAACAATCTGTTTTAGACCGAAAGGAGCTAAATCTGAACATCGGTTTACAAGTGTCAGTGTGATACGCGTCGAAACGTTTTCTCATAACAGCGCGAAAAGCATGTATTCGTGCTTAATACAACGAAACAAGCTGTTTTAGACCGAAACGAGTTAAATCTGAACACATCGGTTTTACAAGTGTCCATGTGATACGCGTCAAAACGTTTTCTCATAACTGCGCAAAAAGCATGTATTCGTGCTTAATACAACGAAACAAGCTGTTTTAGACCGAAACCAGCTAGATCTGAACACATCGGTTTTGTAAGTGTCCATGTGATACGCGTCAAAACTTTTTCTCTCATAACTGCGCGAAAAGCATGTATTCGCGCTTAAAACAACGAAACAAGCTGTTTTAGACCGAAACGAGCTAAATCTCAACACAACGGTTATGCAAGTGTCCATGTGATACGCGTCAAAACTTTCTCTCCCATAACTTCGCGAAAAGCATGTATTCGTGCTAAAACGACGAAACAAGCTCCTTTAGACCGAAACGAGCTAAATCTGAACACATCGGTTTTGCAAGGTCCATGTGATACGCGTCATAACTTTCTCTCTCATAACTTCGCGAAAAGCATGTATTCGTGCTAAAACAACGAAACAAGCTGTTTTAGACGAAACGAGTTAAATCTGAACACGTCGGTTTTAAAAGTGGTCATGTGATACGCGTCAAAACTTTTTGTCTTATAACAGCGCGAAAAGCATGTATTCATGTTTAATACACTGAAACAAGCTGTTTTACACCAAAACGAGCTAGATATGAACACGTCGGTTTTACAAGTGTCCCTGTGATACGCGTCAAAACTTTTTCTCTTATAACTGCGCGAAAACCATGTATTCGTTCTTAATACAACGAAACAAGCTGTTTTAGACAAAAACGTGCTAGATGGGAACACATCGGTTTTAAGTGTCCGTGTGATATGCGTCAAAACTTTTCCTCTCATAACTGCGCGAAAAGCATGTATTCGTGCTTAATACAACAAAACAAGCTGTTTTAGACCGAAACGAGCTAAATCTGAACATCGGTTTACAAGTGTCAGTGTGATACGCGTCAAAACGTTTTCTCATAACTGCGCGAAAAGCATGTATTCGTGCTTAATACAACGAAACCAGCTGTTTTAGTCCGAAACGAGCTAAATCTGAACACATCGGTTTTACAAGTGTCCATGTGATACGCGTCAAACTTTTTCTCATAACTGCGCGAAAAGCATGTATTCGTGCTTAATAGAACGAAACAAGCTGTTTTACACCAAAACGAGCTAGATATGAGAACACATCGGTTTTACAAGTGACCGTGTGATACGCGTCAAAACTTTGTCTCTCATAACTGCGCGAAAAGCATGTATTCGTGATTAATACAACGACACAAGTTGTTTTAGACCGAAACGAGCTAAATCTGAACATCGGTTTACAAGTGTCAGTGTGATACGCGTCAAAACGTTTTCTCATAACTGCGCGGAAAGCATGTATTCGTGCTTAAAACAACGAAACAAGCTGTTTTAGACCGAAACGAGCTAAATCTGAACTCATCGGTTTTACAAGTGTCCATGTGATACGCGTCGAAACTTTTTCTCTTATAACTGCGCGAAAAGCATTTATTCGTGCTTAAAACAACGACAGAAGCTGTTTTAGACCGAAACAAGCTAAATCTGAACATCAGTTTACAAGTGTCAGTGTGATACGCGTCAAAAAGTTTCCTCATAACTGCGCGGAAAGCATGTATTCGTGCCTAATAGAACGAAACAAGCTGTTTTAGACCGAAACGAGCTAAATCTGAACACATCGGTTTTACAAGTGTCCGTGTGATACGCGTCAATATTTTTTCTCTCATAACGGCGCGAAAAGCATGTATTCGTGCCTAAAACAACGAAACAATCTGTTTTAGACCGAAAGGAGCTAAATCTGAACATCGGTTTACAAGTGTCAGTGTGATACGCGTCGAAACGTTTTCTCATAACTGCGCGAAAAGCATGTATTCGTGCTTATCAGAACGAAACAAGCTGTTTTAGACCGGAACGAGTTAAATCTGAACACATCGGTTTTACAAGTGTCCATGTGATACGCGTCAAAACTTTTTCTAATAACTGCGCGAAAAGCATGTATTCGTGTTTAATACAACGAAACAAAAACAAGCTGTTTAACACCAAAACGAGCTAGATATGAACACGTCGGTTTTACAAGTGACCGTGCCACACGCGTCAAAACTTTTTCTCTCATAACCGCGAAAGCGTGCTTACGTGCTCTCATAACGTGCTTAATACAACGAAACAAGCTGTTTTACACCGAAAAGAGCTAAATCTGAACACATCAGTTATACGTGTCCCTGTGATACGCGTCAAAACTTTTTCTCTTAAAACTGCGCGCAAAGCATGTATTCGTGCTTAATACAACAAAACAAGCTGTTTTAGACCGAAGTGAGCTAGATATGAACACCGGTTTTACAAGTGTCCGTGTTATCCGCGTCAAAACTTTTTCTCTCATAACTGCGCGAAAAGCATGTATTCTTGCTTAAAACAACGAAACAAGCTGTTTTAGACCGAAGCGAGTTAAATCTGAACACATCGGTTTGACAAGTGTCCATGTGATACGCGTCAAAACTTTTTGTCTCATAACTGCGCGAAAAGCATGTATTCGTGCTTAATACAACGAAACAAGCTGTTTTAGACCAAATGGATTTAGATATGAACACAGCGGTTTTACAAGTGTCCCTGTGATACGCGTCAAAACTTTTTCTTTTATAACTGCGCGAAAAGCATGTAATCGTGCTTAATACAACGAAACAAGCTGTTTTAGACCGAAACCAGCTATATCTGAACACATCGGTTTTGCAAGTGTCCATGTGATACGCGTCAAAACTTTTTTCATAACTGCGCGAAAAGCATGTATTCGTGCTTAATACAACGTAACAAGCTGTTTTAGACCAAAACGAGCTAGATCTGAACTCATCGGTTTTACAAGTGTCCGTGTGATACGCGTCAAAACTTTTTTTCATAACTGCGCGGAAAGCATGTATTCGTGCTTAATAGAACGAAACAAGCTGTTTTAGACCAAAACGAGCTAGATCTGAACACATCGGTTTTGCAAGTGACCGTGCGATACCCGTCAAAACTTTTTCTTTCATAACTGCGAAAAGCATGTATTCGTGCTTAATACAACGAAACAAGCTGATTTACACCGAAAAGAGCTAAATCTGAACACATCGGTTATACGCGTCCCTGTGATACGCGTCAAAACTTTTTCTCTTAAAACTGCGCGCAAAGCATGTATTGTGCTTAATGCAACAAAACAAGCTGTTTTAGACCAAAACGAGCTAAATCTGAACACATCGGTTTTACAAGTGTCCATGTGATACGCGTCAAAACGTTTTCTCATAACAGCGCGAAAAGCATGTATTCGTGCTTAATAGAACGAAACAAGCTGTTTTAGACCGAAACGAGCTAAATCTGAACTCATCGGTTTTACAAGTGTCCATGTAATACGCGTCAAAACTTTTTCTCATAACTGCGCGAAAAGCATGTATTCGTGCTTAATACAACAAAACAAGCTGTTTTAGACCGAAACCAGCTAGATCTGAACACATCGGTTTTGTAAGTGTCCATGTGATACGCGTCAAAACTTTTTCTCTCATAACTGCGCGAAAAGCATGTATTCGTGCTTAAAACAACGAAACAAGCTGTTTTAGACCGAAACGAGCTAAATCTGAACTCATCGGTTTTACAAGTGTCCATGTGATACGCGTCAAAACTTTTTCTCTTATAACTGCGCGAAAAGCATGTATTCGTGCTTAAAACAACGACACAAGCTGTTTTAGACCGAAACAAGCTAAATCTGAACATCGGTTTACAAGTGTCAGTGTGATACGCGTCAAAACGTTTTCTCATAACTGCGCGGAAAGCATGTATTCGTGCCTAATAGAACGAAACAAGCTGTTTTAGACCGAAACGAGCTAAATCTGAACACATCGGTTTTACAAGTGTCCGTGTGATACGCGTCAATATTTTTTCTCTCATAACTGCGCGAAAAGCATGTATTCGTGCCTAAAACAACGAAACAAGCTGTTTAGACCGAAAGGAGCTAAATCTGAACATCGGTTTACAAGTGTCAGTGTGATACGCGTCAAAACGTTTTCTCTCATAACTGCGCGAAGAGCATGTATTCGTGTTTAATAGAACGAAACAAGCTGTTTTAGACCGAAACGAGCTAAATCTGAACACATCGGTTTTACAAGTGTCCGTGTGATACGCGTCAATATTTTTTCTCTCATAACTGCGCGAAAAGCATGTATTCGTGCTAAAACAACGAAACAAGCTGTTTTAGACAAAACGAGTTAAATCTGACCACGTCGGTTTTACAAGTGTTCATGTGATACGCGTCAAAACTTTTTGTCTTATAACAGCGCGAAAAGCATGTATTCGTGTTTAATACAACGAAACAAGCTGTTTTACACCAAAACGAGCTAGATATGAACACATCGGTTTTACAAGTGACCGTGTGATAGGCGTCAAAACTTTTTCTCTCATAACTGCCCAAAAAGCATGTATTCGTGCTTAATACTACGAAACAAGCTGTTTTAGACCAAAAGGATGTAGATATGAACACATCGGTTTTACAAGTGTCCCTGTCATACGCGTCAAAACTTTTTCTCTTATAACTGCGCGAAAAGCATGTATTCGTGCTTAAAACAACGACACAATCTGTTTTAGACCGAAATAAGCTAAATCTGAACATCGGTTTACAAGTGTCAGTGTGATACGCGTCAAAACGTTTTCTCTCATAACTGCGCGAAGAGCATGTATTCTTGCTTAAAACAACGAAACAAGCTGCTTTAGACCGAAGCGAGTGAAATCTGAACACATCGGTTTTACAAGTGTCCATGTGATACGCGTCAAAACTTTTTGTCTCATAACTGCGCGAAAAGCATGTATTCATGCTTAATACAACGAAACAAGCTGTTTTAGACCAAAAGGATGTATATATGAACACATCGGTTTTACAAGTGTCCATGTGATACGCGTCAAAACTTTTTGTCTTAGAACTGCGCGAAAAGCATGCATTCGTGCTTAATACAACGAAACAAGCTGTTTTGCACCGAAAAGAGCTAAATCTGAACACATCGGTTATACGCGTCCCTGTTATACGCGTCAAAACTTTTTCTCTCATAACTGCGCGGAAAGGATGTATTCGTGATTAAAACAAAGAAAAAAGCTGTTTTAGACCAAAACGAGTAAAATCTGAACATCCGTTTACAAGTGTCAGTGTGATACGCGTCAAAACATTTTCTCATAACTGCGCGAAAAGCATGTATTTGTGCTTAATACAACGAAACAAGCTGTTGTATACCGAAACGAGCTAAATATGAACACATCGGTTTTACAAGCGTCCGTGTGATCCGCGTCAATATTTTTTCTCTCATAACTGCACGAAAAGCATGTATTCGTGCTTAATACAACGTAACAAGCTGTTTTAGACCAAAACGAGCTAGATCTGAACTCATCGGTTTTACAAGTGTCCGTGTGATACGCGTCAAAACTTTTTTTCATAACTGCGCGGAAAGCATGTATTCGTGCTTAATAGAACGAAACAAGCTGTTTTAGACCAAAACGAGCTAGATCTGAACACATCGGTTTTGCAAGTGACCGTGCGATACCCGTCAAAACTTTTTCTTTCATAACTGCGAAAAGCATGTATTCGTGCTTAATACAACGAAACAAGCTGATTTACACCGAAAAGAGCTAAATCTGAACACATCGGTTATACGCGTCCCTGTGATACGCGTCAAAACTATTTCTCTTAAAACTGCGCGCAAAGCATGTATTGTGCTTAATGCAACAAAACAAGCTGTTTTAGACCAAAACGAGCTAAATCTGAACACATCGGTTTTACAAGTGTCCATGTGATACGCGTCAAAACTTTTTCTCATAACAGCGCGAAAAGCATGTATTCGTGCTTAATAGAACGAAACAAGCTGTTTTAGACCGAAACCAGCTAGATCTGAACACATCGGTTTTGTAAGTGTCCATGTGATACGCGTCAAAACTTTTTCTCTCATAACTGCGCGAAAAGCATGTATTCGTGCTTAAAACAACGAAACAAGCTGTTTTAGACCGAAACGAGCTAAATCTGAACTCATCGGTTTTACAAGTGTCCATGTGATACGCGTCAAAACTTTTTCTCTTATAACTGCGCGAAAAGCATGTATTCGTGCTTAAAACAACGACACAAGCTGTTTTAGACCGAAACAAGCTAAATCTGAACATCGGTTTACAAGTGTCAGTGTGATACGCGTCAAAACGTTTTCTGATAACTGCGCGGAAAGCATGTATTCGTGCCTAATAGAACGAAACAAGCTGTTTTAGACCGTAACGAGCTAAATCTGAACACATCGGTTTTACAAGTGTCCGTGTGATACGCGTCAATATTTTTTCTCTCATAACTGCGCGAAAAGCATGTATTCGTGCCTAAAACAACGAAACAAGGTGTTTTAGACCGAAAGGAGCTAAATCTGAACATCGGTTTACAAGTGTCAGTGTGATACGCGTCAAAACGTTTTCTCTCATAACTGCGCGAAGAGCACGTATTCGTGTTTAATAGAACGAAACAAGCTGTTTTAGACCGAAACGTGCTAAATCTGAACACATCGGTTTTACAAGTGTCCGTGTGATACGCGTCAAAACTTTTTCTCATAACTGCGCGAAAAGCATGTATTCGTGCTTAATACAACGAAACAAGCTGTTTTAGACCGAAACCAGCTAGATCTGAACGCATCGGTTTTGTAAGTGTCCATGTGATACGCGTCAAAACTTTTTCTCTCATAACTGCGCGAAAACCATGTATTCGTGCTTAAAACAACGAAACAAGCTGTTTTAGACCGAAACGAGCTAAATCTGAACTCATCGGTTTTACAAGTGTCCATGTGATACGCGTCAAAACTTTTTCTCATAACTGCGCAAAAAGCATGTATTCGTGCTTAATACAACGAAACAAGCTGTTTTAGACCGAAACCAGCTAGTCTGAACACATCGGTTTTGTAAGTGTCCATGTGATACGCGTCAAAACTTTTCTTTCTTAACTGCGCGAAAAGCATGTATTCTTGCTTAAAACAACGAAACAAGCTGTTTTAGACCGAAACGAGCTAAATCTCAACACATCGGTTATGCAAGTGTCCATGTGATACGCGTCAAAACTTTCGCTCTCATAACTTCGCGAAAAGCATGTATTCGTGCTAAAACAACGAACCAAGCTGCTTTAGACCGAAACGAGCTAAATCTGAACACATCAATTTTGCAAGGGTCCATGTGATACGCGTCATAACTTTCTCTCTCATAACTTCGCGAAAAGCATGTATTCGTGCTTAATAGAACGAAGCAAGCTGTTTTAGACCGGAACGAGTTAAATCTGAACATATCGGTTTTACAAGTGTCCATGTGATACGCGTCAAAACTTTTTCTAATAACTGCGCGAAAAGCATGTATTCGTGCTTAATACAACGAAACAAAAACAAGCTGTTTTACACCAAAACGAGCTAGATATGAACACGTCGGTTTTACAAGTGACCGTGCGATACGCGTCAAAACTTTTTCTCTCATAACCGCGAAAGCGTGCTTACGTGCTCTCATAACGTGCTTAATACAACGAAACAAGCTGTTTTAGACCGAAGCGAGTTAAATCTGAACACATCGGTTTTACAAGTGTCCGTGTGATCCGCGTCAAAACTTTTTCTCTCATAACTGCGCGAAAAACATGTATTCTTGCTTAAAACAACGAAACAAGCTGTTTTAGACCGAAGCGAATTAAATCTGAACACATCGGTTTTACAAGTGTCCATGTGATACGCGTCAAAACTTTTTGTCTCATAACTGCGCGAAAAGCATGTATTCGTGCTTAATACAACGAAACAAGCTGTTTTAGACCAAATAGATCTAGATATGAACACAGCGGTTTTACAAGTGTCCCTGTGATACGCGTCAAAACTTTTTCTCTCATAACTGCGCGAAAACCATGTATTCGTGCTTAAAACAACGAAACAAGCTGTTTTAGACCGAAACGAGCTAAATCTGAACTCATCGGTTTTACAAGTGTCCATGTGATACGCGTCAAAACTTTTTCTCATAACTGCGCAAAAACCATGTATTCGTGCTTAAAACAACGAAACAAGCTGTTTTAGACCGAAACGAGCTAAATCTGAACTCATCGGTTTTACAAGTGTCCATGTGATACGCGTCAAAACTTTTTCTCATAACTGCGCAAAAAGCATGTATTCGTGCTTAATACAACGAAACAAGCTGTTTTAGACCGAAACCAGCTAGTCTGAACACATCGGTTTTGTAAGTGTCCATGTGATACGCGTCAAAACTTTTCTTTCTTAACTGCGCGAAAAGCATGTATTCGTGCTTAAAACAACGAAACAAGCTGTTTTAGACCGAAATGAGCTAAATCTCAACACATCGGTTATGCAAGTCTCCATGTGATACGCGTCAAAACTTTCTCTCTCATAACTTCGCGAAAAGCATGTATTCGTGCTAAAACAACGAACCAAGCTGCTTTAGACCGAAACGAGCTAAATCTGAACATATCAATTTTGCAAGGGTCCATGTGATACGCGTCATAACTTTCTCTCTCATAACTTCGCGAAAAGCATGTATTCGTGCTTAATAGAACGAAGCAAGCTGTTTTAGACCGGAACGAGTTAAATCTGAACATATCGGTTTTACATGTGTCCATGTGATACGCGTCAAAACTTTTTCTAATAACTGCGCGAAAAGCATGTATTCGTGCTTAATACAACGAAACAAAAACAAGCTGTTTTACACCAAAACGAGCTAGATATGAAGACGTCGGTTTTACAAGTGACCGTGCGATACGCGTCAAAACTTTTTCTCTCATAACCGCGAAAGCGTGCATACGTGCTCTCATAACGTGCTTAATACAACGAAACAAGCTGTTTTAGACCGAAGCGAGTTAAATCTGAACACATCGGTTTTACAAGTGTCCGTGTGATCCGCGTCAAACCTTTTTCTCTCATAACTGCGCGAAAAGCATGTATTCTTGCTTAAAACAACGAAACAAGCTGTTTTAGACCGAAGCGAGTTAAATCTGAACACATCGGTTTTACAAGTGTCCATGTGATACGCGTCAAAACTTTTTGTCTCATAACTGCGCGAAAAGCATGTATTCGTGCTTAATACAACGAAACAAGCTGTTTTAGACCAAATGGATCTAGATATGAACACAGCGGTTTTAAAAGTGTCCCTGTGATACGCGTCAAAACTTTTTCTTTTATAACTGCGCGAAACACATGTATTCGTGCTTAATACAAAGAAACAAGCTGTTTTAGACCGAAACCAGCTATATCTGAACACATCGATTTTGCAAGTGTCCATGTGATACGCGTCAAAACTTTTTTTCATAACTGCGCGAAAAGCATGTATTTGTGCTTAATACAACTAAACAAGCTGTTTTAGACCAAAACGAGCTAGATCTGAACACATCGGTTTTACAAGTGTCCGTGTGATACGCGTCAAAACTTTTTTCATAACTGCGCGGAAAGCATGTATTCGTGCTTAATAGAACGAAACAAGCTGTTTTAGACCAAAACGAGCTAGATCTGAACATATCGGTTTTACAAGTGACCGTGCGATACCCGTCAAAACTTTTTCTTTCATAACTGCGAAAAGCATGTATTCGTGCTTAATACACCGAAACAAGCTGTTTTACACCGAAAAGAGCTAAATCTGAACACATCGGTTATACGCGTTCCTGTGATACGCGTCAAAACTTTTTCTCTTAAAACTGCGCGCAAAGCATGTATTGTGCTTAATACAACAAAACAAGCTGTTTTAGACCAAAACGAGCTAAATCTGAACACATCGGTTTTACAAGTGTCCATGTGATACGCGTCAAAACTTTTTCTCATAACAGCACGAAAAGCATGTATTCGTGCTTAATAGAACGAAACAAGCTGTTTTAGACCGAAACGAGCTAAATCTGAACTCATCAGTTTTACAAGTGTCCATGTAATACGCGTCAAAACTTTTTCTCATAACTGCGCGAAAAGCATGTATTCGTGCCTAAAACAACGAAACAAGCTGTTTTATACGGAAACGAGCTAAATCTGAACTCATCGGTTTTACAAGTGTCCATGTGATACGCGTCAAAACTTTTTCTCATAACTGCGCGAAAAGCATGTATTCGTGCTTAATACAACGAAACAAGCTGTTTTAGACCGAAACGAGCTAAATCTCAACACATCGGTTATGCAAGTGTCCATGTGATACGCGTCAAAACTTTCTCTCTCATAACTTCGCGAAAAGCATGTATTCGTGCTAAAACAACGAAACAAGCTGTTTTAGACGAAACGAGTTAAATCTGAACACGTCGGTTTTACAAGTGTTCATGTGATACGCGTCAAAACGTTTTGTCTTATAACAGCGCGAAAAGCATGTATTCGTGTTTAATACAACGAAACAAGCTGTTTTACACCAAAACGAGCTAGATATGAACACATCGGTTTTACAAGTGACCGTGTGATAGGCGTCAAAACTTTTTCTCTCATAACTGCGCGAAAAGCATGTATTCTTGCTTAATACAACGAAACAAGCTGTTTTAGACCAAAAGGATCTAGATATGAACACATCGGTTTTACAAGTGTCCCTGTGATACGCGTCAAAACTTTTTCTCTTATAACTGCGCGAAAAGCATGTATTCGTGCTTAAAACAACGACACAATCTGTTTTAGACCGAATTAAGCTAAATCTGAACATCGGTTTACAAGTGTCAGTGTGATACGCGTCAAAACGTTTTCTCATAACTGCGCGAAAAGCATGTATTCGTGCTTAATAGAACGAAACAAGCTGTTTAGGACCGAAACGAGGTAAATCTAAACACATCGGTTTTACAAGTGTCCGTGTGATACGCGTCAATATTTTTTCTCTCATAACTGCGCGAAAAGCATGTATTCGTGCTTAATACAACGAAACAAGCTGTTTTACACCGAAAAGAGCTAAATCTGAACACCGGTTATATGTCCCTGTGATACGCGTCAAAACTTTTTCTCTTAAAACTGCGCGCAAAGCATGTATTCGTGCTTAATACAACAAAAAAAGCTGTTTTAGACCGAAGTGAGCTAGATATGAACACCGGTTTTACAAGTGTCCGTCTGATACGCGTCAAAACTTTTTCTCTCATAACTGCGCGAAAAGCATGTATTCTTGCTTAAAACAACGAAACAAGCTGCTTTAGACCGAAGCAAGTGAAATCTGAACACATTCATTCATTCATTTTTATTTGTTCTTCACAACATGACGTACAGAAATGTACAGAAAAAAAATATACAGAAATATACAGAGACAAACAAAATTATAACTTGGCATTTTTATGAAAGGTATGGCGACAAGCTCATGGAACGGTCGGGAAATAAAGACATGCAATCATAATGAAACAGTGGCTAAATATCTGTACAAGGTGTTTTGTTTATGAAATGTGTGGTGTGTATTAGGGACATGCAAATTAATAAAACAACGCCTTCAGGTTCCGGAAATTTAGTCCTAAAATATCTGTTCCCGCTTTAATATGTTCATTTAGTAATCGGTTTTACAAGTGTCCATGTGATACGCGTCAAAACTTTTTGTCTCATAACTGCGCGAAAAGCATGTATTCATGCCTAATACAACGAAACAAGCTGTTTTAGACCAAAACGATCTAAATCTGAACATCGGTTTACAAGTGTCAGTGTGATACGCGTCAATACGTTTTCTCATAACTGCGCGAAAAGCATTTATTCGTGCTTAATACAACGAAACAAGCTGTTTTACACCAAAACGAGCTCGATATGAACACATCGGTTTTACAAGTGACCGTGTGATACGCGTCAAAACTTTTTCTCTCATAACTGCGCGAAAAGCATGTATTCGTGCTTAATACAACGAAACAAGCTGTTTTAGACCAAACGGATCTAGATATGAACACATCGGTTTTACAAGTGTCCCTGTGATACTCGTCAAAACTTTTTCTCTTACAACTGCGCGAAAAGCATGTATTCGTGCTTAATAGAACGAAACAAGCTGTTTCAGACCGAAACAAGCTAAATCTGAACACATCGGTTTTACAAGTGTCCGTGTGATATGCGTCAAAACTTTTTGTCTCATAACTGCGCGAAAAGCATGTATTTGTGCTTAATACAACAAAACAAGCTGTTTTAGACCGAAAGGAGCTAAATGTGAAAACATCGGTTTTACAAGTGTCCATGTGATACGCGTCAAAACTTTTTCTCATAACTGCGCGAAAAGCATTTATTCGTGCTTAATACAACGAAACAAGCTATTTTACACCAAAACGAGCTCGATATGAACACATCGGTTTTACAAGTGACCGTGTGATACGCGTCAAAACTTTTTCTCTCATAACTGCGCGAAAAGCATGTATTCGTGCTTAATACAACGAAACAAGCTGTTTTAGACCAAACGGATCTAGATATGAACACATCGGTTTTACAAGTGTCCCTGTGATACTCGTCAAAACTTTTTCTCTTACAACTGCGCGAAAAGCATGTATTCGTGCTTAATAGAACGAAACAAGCTGTTTCAGACCGAAACAAACTAAATCTGAACACATCGGTTTTACAAGTGTCCGTGTGATACGCGTCAAACCTTTTTCTCATAACAGCGCGAAAAGCATGTATTCGTGCTTAATAGAACGAAACAAGCTGTTTTAGACCGAAACAAGCTATATTTAAACACATTGGTTTACAAGTGTCAGTGTGATACGCGTCAAAACGTTTTCTCATAACTGCGCGAAAAGCATATATTCGTGCTTAATACAACGAAACAAGCTATTTTAGACCGAAACCAGCTAGATCTGAACGCATCGGTTTTGTAAGTGTCCATGTGATACGCGTCAAAACTTTTTCTCTCATAACTGCGCGAAAACCATGTATTCGTGCTTAAAACAACGAAACAAGCTGTTTTAGACCGAAACGAGCTAAATCTGAACTCATCGGTTTTACAAGTGTCCATGTGATACGCGTCAAAACTTTTTCTCATAACTGCGCAAAAAGCATGTATTCGTGCTTAATACAACGAAACAAGCTGTTTTAGACCGAAACCAGCTAGTCTGAACACATCGGTTATGCAAGTCTCCATGTGATACGCGTCAAAACTTTCTCTCTCATAACTTCGCGAAAAGCATGTATTCGTGCTAAAACAACGAACCAAGCTGCTTTAGACCGAAACGAGCTTAATCTGAACACATCAATTTTGCAAGGGTCCATGTGATACGCGTCATAACTTTCTCTCTCATAACTTCGCGAAAAGCATGTATTCGTGCTTAATAGAACGAAGCAAGCTGTTTTAGACCGGAACGAGTTAAATCTGAACATATCGGTTTTACAAGTGTCCATGTGATACGCGTCAAAACTTTTTCTAATAACTGCGCGAAAAGCATGTATTCGTGCTTAATACAACGAAACAAAAACAAGCTGTTTTACACCAACACGAGCTAGATATGAACACGTCGGTTTTACAAGTGACCGTGCGATACGCGTCAAAACTTTTTCTCTCATAACCGCGAAAGCGTGCATACGTGCTCTCATAACGTGCTTAATACAACGAAACAAGCTGTTTTAGACCGAAGCGAGTTAAATCTGAACACATCGGTTTTACAAGTGTCCGTGTGATCCGCGTCAAAACTTTTTCTCTCATAACTGCGCGAAAAGCATGTATTCTTGCTTAAAACAACGAAACAAGCTGTTTTAGACCGAAGCGAGTTAAATCTGAACACATCGGTTTTACAAGTGTCCATGTGATACGCGTCAAAACTTTTTGTCTCATAACTGCGCGAAAAGCATGTATTCGTGCTTAATACAACGAAACAAGCTGTTTTAGACCAAATGGATCTAGATATGAACACAGCGGTTTTACAAGTGTCCCTGTGATACGCGTCAAAACTTTTTCTTTTATAACTGCGCGAAACACATGTATTCGTGCTTAATACAAAGAAACAAGCTGTTTTAGACCGAAACCAGCTATATCTGAACACATCGATTTTGCAAGTGTCCATGTGATACGCGTCAAAACTTTTTTTCATAACTGCGCGAAAAGCATGTATTTGTGCTTAATACAACTAAACAAGCTGTTTTAGACCAAAACGAGCTAGATCTGAACACATCGGTTTTACAAGTGTCCGTGTGATACGCGTCAAAACTTTTTTTCATAACTGCGCGGAAAGCATGTATTCGTGCCTAATAGAACGAAACAAGCTGTTTTAGACCAAAACGAGCTAGATCTGAACACATCGGTTTTACAAGTGTCCGTGCGATACCCGTCAAAACTTTTTCTTTCATAACTGCGAAAAGCATGTATTCGTGCTTAATACACCGAAACAAGCTGTTTTACACCGAAAAGGGCTAAATCTGAACACATCGGTTATACGCGTTCCTGTGATACGCGTCAAAACTTTTTCTCTTAAAACTGCGCGCAAAGCATGTATTGTGCTTAATACAACAAAACAAGCTGTTTTAGACCAAAACGAGCTAAATCTGAACACATCGGTTTTACAAGTGTCCATGTGATACGCGTCAAAACGTTTTCTCATAACAGCACGAAAAGCATGTATTCGTGCTTAATAGAACGAAACAAGCTGTTTTAGACCGAAACGAGCTAAATCTGAACTCATCAGTTTTACAAGTGTCCATGTAATACGCGTCAAAACTTTTTCTCATAAATGCGCGAAAAGCATGTATTCGTGCCTAAAACAACAAAACAAGGTGTTTTATACGGAAACGAGCTAAATCTGAACTCATCGGTTTTACAAGTGTCCATGTGATACGCGTCAAAACTTTTTCTCATAACTGCGCGAAAAGCATGTATTCGTGCTTAATACAACGAAACAAGCTGTTTTAGACCGAAACGAGCTAAATCTCAACACATCGGTTATGCAAGTGTCCATGTGATACGCGTCAAAACTTTCTCTCTCATAACTTCGCGAAAAGCATGTATTCGTGCTAAAACAACGAAACAAGCTGTTTTAGACGAAACGAGTTAAATCTGAACACGTCGGTTTTACAAGTGTTCTTGTGATACGCGTCAAAACTTTTTGTCTTATAACAGCGCGAAAAGCATGTATTCGTGTTTAATACAACGAAACAAGCTGTTTTACACCAAAACGAGCTAGATATGAACACATCGGTTTTACAAGTGACCGTGTGATAGGCGTCAAAACGTTTTCTCTCATAACTGCGCGAAAAGCATGTATTCGTGCTTAAAACAACGACACAATCTGTTTTAGACCGAATTAAGCTAAATCTGAACATCGGTTTACAAGTGTCAGTGTGATACGTGTCAAAACGTTTTCTCATAACTGCGCGAAAAGCATGTATTCGTGCTTAATAGAACGAAACAAGCTGTTTAGGACCGAAACGAGCTAAATCTGAACACATCGGTTTTACAAGTGTCCGTGTGATACGCGTCAATATTTTTTCTCTCATAACTGCGCGAAAAGCATGTATTCGTGCTTAATACAACGAAACAAGCTGTTTTACACCGAAAAGAGCTAAATCTGAACACCGGTTATATGTCCCTGTGATACGCGTCAAAACTTTTTCTCTTAAAACTGCGCGCAAAGCATGTATTCGTGCTTAATACAACAAAACAAGCTGTTTTAGACCGAAGTGAGCTAGATATTGCCACGCTGCTGACTTTCTGCTGGCGCCACCTGGAGGTCGAACTGTGTTCCCGAGCGCGTGGCCGAACGTCCTCTTTGTCCAGAACGAGCGCGGCGGGGTTGGCAAACCTCGCCCGAGTGAACAGTTTGGTTCTCTGTATTTTCGCCGGTGACATTTTTGGTGGAGCCGTGCTGGGTATCATCCCATGTACGCTGACCGGGACGATAGCCCTGACGCTTCTCCCCGACGAGCAGACGCCACACCTGTCCACAAAGCTAGCCGTCGCCTGCGAGGCCTGCAACCCGAATTTGAGCCACTCACGATTCCTGCTCGGGCCATGACTGCCGCCACTGGCAGCCAGACAGGTCAGTCCTTCGGCAGTGCCCCGCCGTTCGTCTTTCTTGCACCTCGGTCGCCACCATCCTTCCACGGCGACCGGTTCGAGGATGTAGAAGATTGGTTGGCCGGTTTTGACCGTGTGGCCGCGTTCAACCAATGGGACGACGAGCGAAAGCTGCTGAACGTGTACTTCGCACTGCAAGACTCGGCGAAAACGTGGTTCGAGAACCACGAGGCGTCCTTCTCTAACTGGGCAGCTTTTCGCCGCGAGGTGCTTGCCACGTTCAGTTCGAGCGAGCGAAAGGAGAATGCCGAGCTTGCCCTTCGCTCCAGGTCACAGCAGTCCAACGAGAGCGTGGCCATGTTTATTGAGGACATGACCCGCCTCTTCAATCGGGCCGACCCAGCCATGCCCGAAGCTACAAAGGTGAGGCACCTTATGCGTGGGGTAAAGGAGCAGCTGTTCGCTGGCCTCATGCGCGACCCTCCGAGAACTGTCGCCGCCTTTGCCAAGGAAGCGACGACCATAGAACGTTCCTTGCAGGAACGGAGTGCCCAATACGGCCGTCAGGCAAATGTAGCGGCCGCTCAGTACTGCACGTCCTTGCCAGGCCCCGGGGATGAGGCGCTGCGAGCGCTTGTGCGGAGCATTGTCCGCGAAGAACTGCGACACCTCCACTTGAGTGCTCCGTCAGAAAGCGTACCTTCGACAGGCGATGTTCTCCGTGACGAAATCCGGCGAGCGGTGCAGCCACCCCCAGCACCCCTTTCGGAGCCGCACGTAATGTCCTACAGCGATGCCCTGCGCCGACCTGCCCCGGCGCCGCAAGCGTTTCGCCCCGTTGCCGAACCACCACCACCCCATCGTTACGTGCGTCCCATCGAGCAGCAGCAGGACCCGTGCCCTCCATTCCGCAAAGCGTACGTGTGGCGAACGTCCAACGATCGTCCGCTCTGCTACCACTGCGGGGAGCCCGGCCATGTTCTGCGGAATTGTCCGTACCGGCGGATGGGTCTGAGAGGATTCCCACCGGACGCGCCTCGACCGCGCTATGGTGAAAGACCGCGGGACATAGAGGAGTACCTGAACTCTCAAGTGCCGCCCCCGACCTCACAGCGGCGACAGTCGCGATCGCCATCCCCGAGGCGCTTTGCTACGCCCAGTCGGCCCTCAACCTCCGGTCAGTTCGGAGGCACGTCCCCTCGGCGGGAAAACTGAAGACGGCGTCCTCCGGGGGTAGGGCCGCCGCCGCTGCACGAAGTCAACAGCCTCCACCCGACGATTGGACGCGACGGCCCGAGCGTCAACGACCCGATCCGACGACCCCACCGACGTGCTGCGAACGATTAGTTTCCGCTGAAATTTTAGTAACCGTCGACAGTTATGAACTGACCGCACTCGTCGATACCGGCGCTGATTTTTCTGTGATGAGCAGGGAGCTAGCCATGACACTCCGTAAGGTTCTGACGCCTTGGTGTGGACCCGTGATCCGCACTGCCGGTGGCCATGTCGTGACACCAATCGGCGTCTGCACTTGCCGCATCCAAATCCATGGTCTTACTTTCACCGGCTCCTTTGCCGTGTTAGCTGACTGTTCAAAGGACCTCATACTGGGCATGGATTTCCTTCACGAGTATGGTGCGATCATAAACCTTCAGGAACTCATGGTATCTTTTTCCGCCCAGCGAGCCGTTAACACAACCACCGAGCCCTGTAAAGTAATGTTGCGCATATGTGACGACCACATAACAATCCCTCCGCGAGCCAGCAAGTTCGTCACAGTCGAGTGTACTGACAGCACCGGCACTCTTGGCATTGCTGAAGCGAACATGTCCCTGCTACTCGCTCGGCAAGTTTGTGTCGCCCGAGGCCTAGTAGACCTTGCCGATGGTCGTACCGAAATCTTAGTCACGAACTTTACTCGTGAACCGCAACATTTGACGAAGTCAGAAGTCGTCGCTTATTTTGACGAGCTTGGAGAGTGTACGAGGCAGTGCTCTTTATCCACCACGTCAGACCTCGCCGACGCGACGGCTACAGCCATTCCGACTGACGTGAACCCGCACCTCTCGGCCAGTCAGAAAAACTGCGTGCAAAGCCTAATCTATTCCTTCCGCGACTGTTTTGCGGAAACTTCCAAGGTCCGACAGACGCCGCTTACCAAGCATCGAATTGTCGTTGCTGACGACCAAAGACCAATTTGCCAGCGTCCTTATCGCGTGTCTTCCAAAGAACGCGATGCCATCCGCCGCCAAGTTACACAGATGCTCCAGGACGACGTCATCCAACCTTCCACGAGCCCCTGGGCATCGCCTGTTGTTCTCGTCACGAAGAAAGATGGCACCCTCAGGTTCTGCGTCGATTACAGGCGCCTGAATACCGTCACGAAAAAAGATGTGTACCCTCTGCCCCGAATTGATGATTCCCTAGACCGCCTGCGCCATGCCACCTTCTTTTCATCCCTCGACCTCCGCAGTGGGTATTGGCAAATAGAGGTCGACGAACGCGACCGAGCGAAGACCGCCTTTATTACGCCAGACGGTTTATACGAGTTTAAGGTACTCCCTTTTGGCTTGTGCTCGGCCCCAGCCACGTTCCAACGAATGATGGACACCGTGCTGTCCGGTCTGAAGTGGCAGACATGCCTCGTATATCTTGACGATGTCGTGATCTTCTCTGATACGTTTGATGAGCACCTGAAACGCTTGCGTGCTGTTTTCGAGGCCATACGTTCCGCTGGTCTCTCTCTCAAGCCAGAGAAATGTCACTTCGCATTTCAAGAGCTGAAGTTTCTTGGTCACATTGTCAGCGCACGAGGTGTTAGTCCAGATCCCGAAAAGACGGCCGCCGTAGCTGCCTTCCCTAAGCCAACAGACAAACGGAGCCTGCGTCGTTTCTTGGGCCTCTGCGCGTACTATCGCCGGTTTGTTCCCAATTTCTCCCTGCTAGCAGAGCCTTTGACCCGCCTGACGAAGGATTCTGAATCCTTCATCTGGGGCCCAGACCAGGACAGCGCCTTCACAGAACTCAAGTCCCGTCTGCAGTGTACGCCTGTGCTTGGCCACTTCGACGAAGAGGCCGACACTGAACTGCACACTGATGCTAGTAACGTTGGCCTCGGCGCGGTCCTTGTTCAGCGGAAGGATGGTCTAGAACGCGTGATTGCTTACGCCAGTCGCACTTTGTCCCGTTCAGAAGTCAATTATTCCACAACGGAAAAGGAATGTCTAGCTGTGCTGTGGGCCGTTACGAAATTTCGTCCGTACTTGTATGGCCGCCCGTTTCGGGTCGTGAGCGACCACCATTCACTCTGTTGGTTGGCGAACCTGAAGGATCCCTCGGGGCGGCTTGCTCGATGGAGTCTTCGGTTACAAGAATTTGATGTCACCATCGTGCACAAGTCTGGCCAGAAACACAGCGATGCTGACTGTCTATCTCGCGCCCCAATCCTGTGCCCCACTGACGAGTCCGACGACGATTCCGCTTTTCTTGGTGCTCTCACCACGTCCACCCTTGCCCAACAACAAAGGGCCGATTCTGACCTGCTGCCCCTCATAGAATACCTTGAAGGAATCGCCCCATCTCCACCTCGGCTCTTCAAGCGCGGACTGTCATCGTTTTGCTTGCGCGATGGGGTACTCTACAAAAAGAACTACGGCCCAACGGACACTGTCTATCTGCTTGCAGTGCCAGCTGCGCTTCGCGACGAAGTTCTGCGCGCGTGTCACGACGACCTTTCTTCGGGCCATCTCGGGTTTTCCCGCACGTTGGCGCGCATACGCACCAAGTACTACTGGCCCAAGCTTGCTGCGGTTGTCCGCCGTTACGTCCGAACCTGCCGAGAATGTCAGCGCCGGAAGACGCCACCGACTAAACCAGCCGGGCTCCTGCAGCCTATCGATCCCCCGCGCCTCCCATTTCAACAGGTCGGCATGGACTTACTCGGTCCGTTTCCGGAGTCTTCCATGGGTAACCGGTACATTGCTGTTGCCACTGACTATCTCAGCCGCTACTGTGAGACCAAGGCTCTTCCCCGTGGTACCGCCGCCGAAGTCGCAAGTTTTTTCATTCATAACATTGTGCTTCGTCACGGAGCTCCAACGGTCGTATTAACTGACAGGGGAACCCCGTTTACGTCGGCACTTACGAACGAGGTACTTCGACTCAGTGGCACCAGTCATCGAAAGACAACGGCTTATCATCCGCAAACCAACGGACTGACTGAGCGGCTTAACAAGACAATTGCCGATATGCTCTCTATGTATGTCGACGATGACCACGCGAACTGGGACCGGATACTTCCTTACATAAAGTTCGCGTACAACACTGCGCTTCACGAAACGACGCGCTTCACTCCTTTCCATTTGGTGCACGGTCGCGAACCCTTGACCATGCTGGACGCCATGCTTCTTCCGGATCCTACTCCCTCTTCTGTCGTGGATGCCGACCAATTTGTCCGTGACGCCGAAGTTGCTCGCCAAGTTGCTCGACAGCGAATCCGGTGCCAACAACAACGCGACGCCGAGCGTTACAACCTCCGCCGCAGGGAGGTGATTTACACACCCGGTGACCAAGTCTGGGTGTGGAGCCCAATCCGTTTGCGAGGGCGCTCCGAGAAGCTTCTTCGCCGTTACTTTGGTCCGTACCAGGTGTTACGCCGCCTCAGCGCGGTGACCTACGAGGTGCTCCCTCAAGGAACTGCCCGGTCCTCTCGACACCCGACGTCCGAGGTCGTCCACGTGGCGCGAATGAAGCCGTTTTATTCCCGTTAGCCCCGGACCGAACCCCGCCATTACCTTTCGCCTTATTTTTTTTTCTTCCCCTCGCGTGCGGCATCGAGTCGATGCCTCTTAGATGGGAGGGGCAATGCCACGCTGCTGACTTTCTGCTGGCGCCACCTGGAGGTCGAACTGTGTTCCCGAGCGCGTGCCCGAACGTCCTCTTTGTCCAGAACGAGCGCGGCGGGGTTGGCAAACCTCGCCCGAGTGAACAGTTTGGTTCTCTGTATTTTCGCCGGTGACAATATGAACACCGGTTTTACAAGTGTCCGTCTGATACGCGTCAAAACTTTTTCTCTCATAACTGCGCGAAAAGCATGTATTCTTGCTTAAAACAACGAAACAAGCTGCTTTAGACCGAAGCAAGTGAAATCTGAACACATCGGTTTTACAAGTGTCCATGTGATACGCGTCAAAACTTTTTGTCTCATAACTGCGCGAAAAGCATGTATTCATGCTTAATACAACGAAACAAGCTGTTTTAGACCAAAACGATCTAAATCTGAACATCGGTTTACAAGTGTCAGTGTGATACGCGTCAATACGTTTTCTCATAACTGCGCGAAAAGCATATATTTGTGCTTAATACAACGAAACAAGCTGTTTTAGACCGAAACCAGCTAAATCTGAACACATCCGTTTTACAAGTGTCCAGTGATACACGTCAAAACTTTTTCTCATAACTACGCGAAAAGCATGTATTCGTGCTTTATACAACGAAACAAGCTGTTTTAGACCGAAAAGAGCTAAATCTGAAAACATCGGTTTTACAAGTGTCCATGTGATACGCGTCAAAACTTTTTCTCATAACTGCGCGAAAAGCATTTATTCGTGCTTAATACAACGAAACAAGCTGTTTTACACCAAAACGAGCTCGATATGAACACATCGGTTTTACAAGTGACCGTGTGATACGCGTCAAAACTTTTTCTCTCATAACTGCGCGAAAAGCATGTATTCGTGCTTAATACAACGAAACAAGCTGTTTTAGACCAAACGGATCTAGATATGAACACACGGTTTTACAAGTGTCCCTGTGATACTCGTCAAAACTTTTTCTCTTACAACTGCGCGAAAAGCATGTATTCGTGCTTAATAGAACGAAACAAGCTGTTTCAGACCGAAACAAGCTAAATCTGAACACATCGGTTTTACAAGTGTCCGTGTGATATGCGTCAAAATTTTTTCTCTCATAACTGCGCGAAAAGCATGTATTCGTGCCTAAAACAACGAAACAAGCTGTTTTAGACCGAAACGAGTTAAATCTGAACACATCGGTTTTACAAGTGTCCATGTGATACGCGTCAAAACTTTTTGTCTTATACCAGCGCAAAAAGCATGTATTCGTGCTTAATACAACGAAACAAGCTGTTTTAGACCAAAACGAGCTAAATTTGACCACATCGGTTTTACAAGTGTCCAGTGATACGCGTCAAAACTTTTTCTCATAAGTGCGCGAAAAGCATGTATTCGTGCTTAATACAACGAAACAAGCTGTTTTAGACCAAAACGAGCTAGATCTGAACACATCGGTTTTACAAGTGACCGTGCGATACCCGTCAAAACTTTTTCTTTCATAACTGCGAAAAGCATGTATTCGTGCTTAATACAACGAAACAAGCTGTTTTACACCGAAAAGAGATAAATCTGAACACATCGGTTATACGTGTCCCTGTGATACGCGTCAAAACTTTTTCTCTTAAAACTGCGCGCAAAGCATGTATCGTGCTTAATACAACAAAACAAGCTGTTTTAGACCAAAACAAGCTAAATCTGAACACATCGGTTTTACAAGTGTCCATGTGATACGCGTCAAACCTTTTTCTCATAACAGCGCGAAAAGCATGTATTCGTTCTTAAAACAACGAAACAAGCTGTTTTAGACCGAAACGAGCTAAATCTCAACACATCGGTTATGCAAGTGCCCCTGTGATACGCGTCAAAACTTTTTCTCTTATAACTGCGCGAAAAGCATGTATTCGTGCTTAGAACAACGACACAAGCTGTTTTAGACCGAAACAAGCTAAATCTGAACATCGGTTTACAAGTGTCAGTGTGATACGCGTCAAAATGTTTTCTCATAACTGCGCGAAAAGCATGTGTTCGTGCTTAATAGAACGAAACAAGCTGTTTAGACCGAAACGAGCTAAATCTAAACACATCGGTTTTACAAGTGTCCGTGTGATAAGCGTCAAAATTTTTTCTCTCATAACTGCGCGAAAAGCATGTATTCGTGCCTAAAACAACGAAACAAGCTGTTTTAGACCGAAACGAGTTAAATCTGAACACATCGGTTTTACAAGTGTCCATGTGATACGCGTCAAAACTTTTTGTCTTATAACAGCGCGAAAAGCATGTATTCGTGCTTAATACAACGAAACAAGCTGTTTTAGACCAAAACGAGCTAGATCTGAACACATCGGTTTTAAGTGTTCGTGTGATACGCGTCAAAACTTTTCCTCTCATAACTGCGCGAAAAGCATGTATTCGTGCTTAATACAACGAAACAAGCTGTTTTAGACCGAAACGAGCTAAATCTGAACACATCGGTTTTACAAGTGTCCCTGTGATACGCGTCAAAACTTTTTCTCTCATAACGGCGCGGAAAGAATGTATTCGTGATTAAAACAAAGAAACAAGCTGGTTTAGACCGAAACGAGCTAAATCTGAACATCGGTTTACGTGTCAGTGTGATACGCGTCAAAACGTTTTCTCATAACTGCGCGAAAAGCATGTATTTGTGCTTAATACAACAAAACAAGCTGTTTTAGACCGAAAGGAGCTAAATGTGAACACATCGGTTTTACAAGCGTCCGTGTGATACGCGTCAATGTTTTTTCTCTCATAACTGCACGAAAAGTATGTATTCGTGCTTAATACAACGAAACAAGCTGTTTTACACCAAAACGAGCTAGATATGAACACATCGGTTTTACAAGTGACCGTGTGATACGCGTCAAAACTTTTCCTCTCATAACTGCGCGAAAAGCGTGTATTCGTGCCTAATACAACGAGACAAGCTGTTTTAGATCGAAACGAGCTAGATCTAAACAGATCGGTTTTGCAAGTGTCCGTGTGATACGCGTCAAAACTTTTTTTGTAACTGCGCGGAAAGCATGTATTCGTGCTTAATAGAACGAAACAAGCTGTTTTAGACCAAAACGAGCTAGATCTGAACACATCGGTTTTACAAGTGACCGTGCGATACCCGTCAAAACCGTCAAAACTTTTTCTTTCATAACTGCGAAAAGCATGTATTCGTGCTTAATACAACGAAACAAGCGGTTTTACACCGAAAAGAGCTAAATCTGAACACATCGGTTATACATGTCCCTGTGATACGCGTCAAAACTTTTTCTCTTAAAACTGCGCGCAAAGCATGTATCGTGCTTAATACAACAAAACAAGCTGTTTTAGACCAAATCGAGCTAAATCTGAACACATCGGTTTTACAAGTGTCCATGTGATACGCGTCAAAACTTTTTTTCATAACAGCGCGAAAAGCATGTATTCGTGCTTAATAGAACGAAACAAGCTGTTTTAGACCGAAACGAGCTAAATCTGAACTCATCGGTTTTACAAGTGTCCATGTGATACGCGTCAAAACTTTTTCTCATAACTGCGCGAAAAAGATGTATTCGTGCTTAATACAACGAAACAAGCTGTTTTAGACCGAAACCAGCTAGATCTGAACGCATCGGTTTTACAAGTGTCCATGTGATACGCGTCAAAACTTTTTCTCATAACTGCGCAAAAAGCATGTATTCGTGCTTAATACAACGAAACAAGCTGTTTTAGACCGAAACCAGCTTGATCTGAACACATCGGTTTTGTAAGTGTCCATGTGATACGCGTCAAAACGTTTTCTCTCATAACTGCACGAAAAGCATGTATTCTTGCTTTAAACAACGAAACAAGCTGCTTTAGACCGAAACGAGCTAAATCTCAACACATCGGTTATGCAAGTGTCCATGTGATACGCGTCAAAACTTTCTCTCTCATAACTTCGCGAAAAGCATGTATTCGTGCTAAAACAACGAAACAAGCTGCTTTAGACCGAAACGAGCTAAATCTGAACACATCGGTTTTACAAGTGTCCATGTGATACGCGTCAAAACTTTCTTTCATAACTGCGCGAAAAGCATGTATTCTTGCTTAAAACAACGAAACAAGCTGTTTTAGACCGAAAGGAGCTAAATGTGAACACATCGGTTTTACAAGCGTCCGTGTGATACGCGTCAATGTTTTTCTCTCATAACTGCACGAAAAGTATGCATTCGTGCTTAATACAACGAAACAAGCTGTTTTACACCAAAACGAGCTAGATATGAACACATCGGTTTTACAAGTGACCGTGTGATACGCGTCAAAACTTTTCCTCTCATAACTGCGCGAAAAGCATGTATTCGTGCTTATAACAACGAGACAAGCTGTTTTAGATTGAAACGAGCTAGATCTAAACAGATCGGTTTTGCAAGTGTCCGTGTGATACGCGTCAAAACTTTTTTTTGTAACTGCGCGGAAAGCATGTATTCGTGCTTAATAGAACGAAACAAGCTGTTTTAGACCAAAACGAGCTAGATCTGAACGCATCGGTTTTACAAGTGTCCATGTGATACGCGTCAAAACTTTTTCTCATAACTGCGCAAAAAGCATGTATTCGTGCTTAATACAACGAAACAAGCTGTTTTAGACCGAAACCAGCTGGATCTGAACACATCGGTTTTGTAAGTGTCCATGTGATACGCGTCAAAACGTTTTCTCTCATAACTGCGCGAAAAGCATGTATTCTTGCTTTAAACAACGAAACAAGCTGTTTTAGACCGAAATGAGCTAAATCTCAACACATCGGTTTTAAAAGTGTCCATGTGATACGCGTCAAAACTTTTTGTCTCATAACTGCGCGAAAAGCATGTATTCGTGCTTAATACAACAAAACAAGCTGTTTTAGACCGAAACCAGCTATATCTGAACACATCGGTTTTGCAAGTGTCCATGTGATACGCGTCAAAACTTTTTTTGATAACTGCGCGGAAAGCATGTATTCGTGCCTAATAGAACGAAACAAGCTGTTTTAGACCAAAACGAGCTAGATCTGAACACATCGGTTTCACAAGTGACCGTGCGATACCCGTCAAAACTTTTTCTTTCATAACTGCGAAAAGCATGTATTCGTGCTTAATACACCGAAACAAGCTGTTTTACACCGAAAAGAGCTAGATCTGAACACATCGGTTTTGTAAGTGTCCATGTGATACGCGTAAAAACTTTTTCTCTCATAACTGCGCAAAAAGCATGTATTCGTGCTTAAAACAACGAAACAAGCTGTTTTAGACGGAAACGAGCTAAATCTGAACTCATCGGTTTTACAAGTGTCCATGTGATACGCGTCAAAACTTTTTCTCATAACTGCGCGAAAAGCATGTATTCGTGCCTAATACAACGAAACAAGCTGTTTTAGACCGAAACGAGCTAAATCTCAACACATCGGTTATGCAAGTGTCCATGTGATACGCGTCAAAACTTTCTCTCTCATAACTTCGCGAAAAGCATGTATTCGTGCTAAAACAACGAAACAAGCTGTTTTAGACGAAACGAGTTAAATCTGAACACGTCGGTTTTACAAGTGTTCATGTGATATGCGTCAAAACGTTTTGTCTTATAACAGCGCGAAAAGCATGTATTCGTGTTTAATACAACGAAACAAGCTGTTTTACACCAATACGAGCTAGATATGAACACATCGGTTTTACAAGTGACCGTGTGATAGGCGTCAAAACTTTTTCTCTCATAACTGCGCGAAAAGCATGTATTCTTGCTTAATACAACGAAACAAGCTGTTTTAGACCAAAAGGATCTAGATATGAACACATCGGTTTTACAAGTGTCCCTGTGATACGCGTCAAAACTTTTTCTCTTATAACTGCGCGAAAAGCATGTATTCGTGCTTAAAACAACGACACAATCTGTTTTAGACCGAATTAAGCTAAATCTGAACATCGGTTTACAAGTGTCAGTGTGATACGCGTCAAAACGTTTTCTCATAACTGCGCGAAAAGCATGTATTCGTGCTTAATAGAACGAAACAAGCTGTTTAGGACCGAAACGAGCTAAACCTGAACACATCGGTTTTACAAGTGTCCGTGTGATACGCGTCAATATTTTTTCTCTCTTAACTGCGCGAAAAGCATGTATTCGTGCTTAATAGAACGAAACAAGCTGTTTTACACCGAAAAGAGCTAAATCTGAACACCGGTTATGTGTCCCTGTGATACGCGTCAAAACTTTTTCTCTTAAAACTGCGCGCAAAGCATGTATTCGTGCTTAATACAACAAAACAAGCTGTTTTAGACCGAAGTGAGCTAGATATGAACACCGGGTTTACAAGTGTCCGTCTGATACGCGTCAAAACTTTTTCTCTCATAACTGCGCGAAAAGCATGTATTCTTGCTTAAAACAACGAAACAAGCTGCTTTAGACCAAAACGATCTAATCTGAACATCGGTTTACAAGTGTCAGTGTGATACGCGTCAAAACGTTTTCTCATAACTGCGCGAAAAGCATCTATTTGTGCTTAATAGAACGAAACAAGCTGTTGTATACCGATACGAGCTAGATATGAACACATCGGTTTTACAAGTGTCCCTGTGATACGCGTCAAAACTTTTTCTCTCATAACTGCGCGGAAAGGATGTATTCGTGATTAAAACAAAGAAAAAAGCTGTTTTAGTCCAAAACGAGCTAAATCTGAACATCGGTTTACAACTGTCAGTGTGATACGCGTCGAAACGTTTTCTCATAACTGCGCGAAAAGCATGTATTTGTGCTTAATACAACGAAACAAGCTGTTGTATACCGAAACGAGCTAAATATGAACACATCGGTTTTACAAGCGTCCGTGTGATACGCGTCAATATTTTTTCTCTCATAACTGCACGAAAAGCATGTATTCGTGCTTAATACATCGAAACAAGCTGTTTTAGACCGAAACCAGCTAAATCTGAACACATCGGTTTTACAAGTGTCCATGTGATACGCGTCAAAACTTTTTCTCATAACTGCGCGAAAAGCATTTATTCGTGCTTAATACAACGAAACAAGCTGTTTTACACCAAAAGGAGCTCGATATGAACACATCTGTTTTACAAGTGACCGTGTGATACGCGTCAAAACTTTTTCTCTCATAACTGCGCGAAAAGCATGTATTCGTGCTTAATACAACGAAACAATCTGTTTTAGACCAAACGGATCTTGATATGAACACATCGGTTTTGCAAGTGTCCCTGTGATACGCGTCAAAACTTTTTCTCTTATAACTGCGCGAAAAGCATGTATTCGTGCTTAAAACAACGACACAAGCTGTTTCAGACCGAAAGAAGCTAAATCTGAACATCGGTTTACAAGTGTCAGTGTGATACGCGTCAAAACGTTTTCTCATAACTGCGCGGAAACCATGTATTCGTGCTTAATAGAACAAAACAAGCTGTTTTAGACCGAAACGAGCTAAATCTGAACACATCGGTTTTACAAGTGTCCGTGTGATATGCGTCAATATTTTTTCTCTCATAACTGCGCGAAAAGCATGTATTCGTGCCTAAAAGAACGAAACAAGCTGTTTTAGACCGAAACGAGTTAAATCTGAACACATCGGTTTTACAAGTGTTCATGTGATACGCGTCAAACTTTTTCTCATAACTGCGCGAAAAGCATGTATTCGTGCTTAATACAACGAAACAAGCTGTTTTAGACCAAAACGAGCTAAATTTGAACACATCGGTTTTAAAAGTGTCCAGTGATACGCGTCAAAACTTTTTCTCATAACTGCGCGAAAAGCATGTATTCGTGCTTAAAACAACGACACAAGCTGTTTCAGACCGAAACAAGCTAAATCTGAACATCGGTTTACAAGTGTCAGTGTGATACGCGTCAAAACGTTTTCTCACAACTGTGCGGAAAGCATGTATTCGTGCTTAATAGAACGAAACAAGCTGTTTTAGACCGAGACGAGCTAAATCTTAACACATCGGTTTTACAAGTGTCCGTGTGATACTCGTCAATATTTTTTCTCTCATAACTGCGCGAAAAGCATGTATTCGTGCCTAAAACAACGAAACAAGCTGTTTTAAACCGAAACGAGTAAATCTGAACACATCGGTTTTACAAGTGTCCATGTGATAGGCGTCAAAACTTTTTGCCTTATAACAGCGCGAAAAGCATGTATTCGAGCTTAATACAACGAAACAAGCTGTTTTAGATCGAAACGGGCTATATCTAAACAGATCGGTTTTTCAAGTGTCCATGTGATACGCGTCAAAACGTTTTCTCATAACTGCGCGAAAAGCATGTATTCGTGCTTAATACAACGAAACAAGCTGTTTTAGACCAAAACGAGCTAGATCTGAACACATCGGTTTTACAAGTGACCGCGCGATACCCGTCAAAACTTTTTCTTTCATAACTGCGAAAAGCATGTATTCGTGCTTAATACAACGAAACACGCAGTTTTACACCGAAAAGAGCTAAATCTGAACACATCGGTTATACGTGTCCCTGTGATACGCGTCAAAACTTTTTCTCTTAAAACTGCGCGCAAAGCATGTATCGTGCTTGATACAACAAAACAAGCTGTTTTAGACCAAAACGAGCTAAATCTGAACACATCGGTTTTACAAGTGTCCATGTGATACGCGTCAAACTTTTTCTCATAACTGCGCGAAAAGCATGTATTCGTGCTTAATACAACGAAACAAGCTGTTTTAGACCAAAACGAGCTAAATTTGAACACATCGGTTTTAAAAGTGTCCAGTGATACGCGTCAAAACTTTTTCTCATAACTGCGCGAAAAGCATGTATTCGTGCTTAAAACAACGACACAAGCTGTTTCAGACCGAAACAAGCTAAATCTGAACATCGGTTTACAAGTGTCAGTGTGATACGCGTCAAAACGTTTTCTCACAACTGTGCGGAAAGCATGTATTCGTGCTTAATAGAACGAAACAAGCTGTTTTAGACCGAGACGAGCTAAATCTTAACACATCGGTTTTACAAGTGTCCGTGTGATACTCGTCAATATTTTTTCTCTTAAAACTGCGCGCAAAGCATGTATCGTGCTAAATGCAACAAAACAAGCTGTTTTAACCAAAACGAGCTAAATCTGAAAACATCGGTTTTACAAGTGTCCATGTGACACGCGTCAAAACTTTTTCTCATAACAGCGCGAAAAGCATGTATTCGTGCTTAATAGAACGAAACAAGCTGTTTTAGACCAAAACGAGCTAAATCTGAACTCATCGGTTTTACAAGTGTCCATGTGATACCCGTCAAAACTTTTTCTCATAACTGCGCAAAAAGCATGTATTCGTGCTTAATACAACGAAACAAGCTGTTTTAGACCGAAACCAGCTAGATCTGAACACATCGGTTATGCAAGTGTCCATGTGATACGCGTCAAAACTTTCTCTCTCATAACTTCGCGAAAAGCATGTATTCGTGCTAAAACAACGAAACAAGCTGTTTTAGACGAAACGAGTTAAATCTGAACACGTCGGTTTTACAAGTGTTCTTGTGATACGCTTCAAAACTTTTTGTCTTATAACAGCGCGAAAAGCATGTATTCGTGTTTAATACAACGAAACAAGCTGTTTTAGACCAAAAGGATCCAGATATGAACACATCGGTTTTACAAGTGTCCCTGTGATATGCGTCAAAACTTTTTCTCTTATAACTGCGCGAAAAGCATGTATTCGTGCTTAAAACAACGACACAAGCTGTTTTAGACCGAAACAAGCTAAATCTGAACATCGGTTTACAAGTGTCAGTGTGATACGCGTCAAAATGTTTTCCCCTAACTGCGCGAAAAGCATGTGTTCGTGCTTAATACAACGAAACAAGCTGTTTTAGACCGAAACGAGCTAAATCTGAACACATCGGTTTTACAAGCGTCCGTGTGATACGCGTCAATGTTTTTTCTCTCATAACTGCACGAAAAGTATGTATTCGTGCTTAATACAACGAAACAAGCTGTTTTACACCAAAACGAGCTAGATATGAACACATCGGTTTTACAAGTGACCGTGTGATACGCGTCAAAACTTTTCCTCTCATAACTGCGCGAAAAGCATGTATTCGTGCTTAATACAACGAGACAAGCTGTTTTAGATCGAAACGAGCTAGATCTAAACAGATCGGTTTTGCAAGTGTCCGTGTGATACGCGTCAAAACGTTTTTTTGTAACTGCGCGGAAAGCATGTATTCGTGCTTAATAGAACGAAACAAGCTGTTTTAGACCAAAACGAGCTAGATCTGAACACATCAGTTTTACAAGTGACCGTGCGATACCCGTCAAAACTATTTCTTTCATAACTGCGAAAAGCATGTATTCGTGCTTAATACAACGAAACAAGCTGTTTTACACCGAAAAGAGCTAAATCTGAACACATCGGTTATACATGTCCCTGTGATACGCGTCAAAACTTTTTCTCTTAAAACTGCGCGCAAAGCATGTATCGTGCTTGATACAACAAAACAAGCTGTTTTAGACCAAAACGAGCTAAATCTGAACACATCGGTTTTACAAGTGTCCATGTGATACGCGTCAAAACTTTTTTTCATAACAGCGCGAAAAGCATGTATTCGTGCTTAATAGAACGAAACATGCTGTTTTAGACCGAAACGAGCTAAATCTGAACTCATCGGTTTTACAAGTGTCCATGTGATACGCGTCAAAACTTTTTCTCATAACTGCGCGAAAAAGATGTATTCGTGCGTAATACAACGAAACAAGCTGTTTTAGACCGAAACCAGCTAGATCTGAACGCATCGGTTTTACAAGTGTCCATGTGATACGCGTCAAAACTTTTTCTCATAACTGCGCAAAAAGCATGTATTCGTGCTTAATACAACGAAACAAGCTGTTTTAGACCGAAACCAGCTGGATCTGAACACATCGGTTTTGTAAGTGTCCATGTGATACGCGTCATAACTTTCCCTCTCATAACTTCGCGAAAAGCATGTATTCTTGCTTTAAACAACGAAACAAGCTGTTTTAGACCGAAACGAGCTAAATCTTAACACATCGGTTATGCAAGTGTCCATGTGATACGCGTCAAAACTTTCTCTCTCATAACTTCGCGAAAAGCATGTATTCGTGCTAAAACAACGAAACAAGCTGCTTTAGACCGAAACGAGCTAAATCTGAACACATCGGTTTTACAAGTGTCCATGTGATACGCGTCAAAACTTTCTTTCATAACTGCGCGAAAAGCATGTATTCATGCTTAAAACAACGAAACAAGCTGTTTTAGACCGAAAGGAGCTAAATGTGAACACATCGGTTTTACAAGCGTCCGTGTGATACGCGTCAATGTTTTTTCTCTCATAACTGCACGAAAAGTATGTATTCGTGCTTAATACAACGAAAGAAGCTGTTTTACACCAAAACGAGCTAGATATGAACACATCGGTTTTACAAGTGACCGTGTGATACGCGTCAAAACTTTTCCTCTCATAACTGCGCGAAAAGCATGTATTCGTGCTTAATACAACGAGACAAGCTGTTTTAAATTGAAACGAGCTAGATCTAAACAGATCGGTTTTGCAAGTGTCCGTGTGATACGCGTCAAAACTTTTTTTTGTAACTGCGCGGAAAGCATGTATTCGTGCTTAATAGAACGAAACAAGCTGTTTTAGACCAAAACGAGCTAGATCTGAACGCATCGGTTTTACAAGTGTCCATGTGATACGCGTCAAAACTTTTTCTCATAACTGCGAAAAGCATATATTCGTGCTTAATACAACGAAACACGCAGTTTTACACCGAAAAGAGCTAAATCTGAACACATCGGTTATACGTGTCCCTGTGATACGCGTCAAAACTTTTTCTCTTAAAACTGCGCGCAAAGCATGTATCGTGCTAAATGCAACAAAACAAGCTGTTTTAACCAAAACGAGCTAAATCTGAAAACATCGGTTTTACAAGTGTCCATGTGACACGCGTCAAAACTTTTTCTCATAACAGCGCGAAAAGCATGTATTCGTGCTTAATAGAACGAAACAAGCTGTTTTAGACCAAAACGAGCTAAATCTGAACTCATCGGTTTTACAAGTGTCCATGTGATACCCGTCAAAACTTTTTCTCATAACTGCGCAAAAAGCATGTATTCGTGCTTAATACAACGAAACAAGCTGTTTTAGACCGAAGCCAGCTAGATCTGAACACATCGGTTATGCAAGTGTCCATGTGATACGCGTCAAAACTTTCTCTCTCATAACTTCGCGAAAAGCATGTATTCGTGCTAAAACAACGAAACAAGCTGTTTTAGACGAAACGAGTTAAATCTGAACACGTCGGTTTTACAAGTGTTCTTGTGATACGCTTCAAAACTTTTTGTCTTATAACAGCGCGAAAAGCATGTATTCGTGTTTAATACAACGAAACAAGCTGTTTTAGACCAAAAGGATCCAGATATGAACACATCGGTTTTACAAGTGTCCCTGTGATATGCGTCAAAACTTTTTCTCTTATAACTGCGCGAAAAGCATGTATTCGTGCTTAAAACAACGACACAAGCTGTTTTAGACCGAAACAAGCTAAATCTGAACATCGGTTTACAAGTGTCAGTGTGATACGCGTCAAAATGTTTTCCCCTAACTGCGCGAAAAGCATGTATTCGTGCTTAATACAACGAAACAAGCTGTTTTAGACCGAAACGAGCTAAATCTGAACACATCGGTTTTACAAGCGTCCGTGTGATACGCGTCAATGTTTTTTCTCTCATAACTGCACGAAAAGTATGTATTCGTGCTTAATACAACGAAACAAGCTGTTTTACACCAAAACGAGCTAGATATGAACACATCGGTTTTACAAGTGACCGTGTGATACGCGTCAAAACTTTTCCTCTCATAACTGCGCGAAAAGCATGTATTCGTGCTTAATACAACGAGACAAGCTGTTTTAGATCGAAACGAGCAAGATCTAAACAGATCGGTTTTGCAAGTGTCCGTGTGATACGCGTCAAAACTTTTTTTTGTAACTGCGCGGAAAGCATGTATTCGTGCTTAATAGAACGAAACAAGCTGTTTTAGACCAAAACGAGCTAGATCTGAACACATCGGTTTTACAAGTGACCGTGCGATACCCGTCAAAACTTTTTCTTTCATAACTGCGAAAAGCATGTATTCGTGCTTAATACAACGAAACAAGCTGTTTTACACCGAAAAGAGCTAAATCTGAACACATCGGTTATACATGTCCCTGTGATGCGCGTCAAAACTTTTTCTCTTAAAACTGCGCGCAAAGCATGTATCGTGCTTAATACAACAAAACAAGCTGTTTTAGACCAAAACGAGCTAAATCTGAACACATCGGTTTTACAAGTGTCCATGTGATACGCGTCAAAACTTTTTTTCATAACAGCGCGAAAAGCATGTATTCGTGCTTAGTAGAACGAAACAAGCTGTTTTAGACCGAAACGAGCTAAATCTGAACTCATCGGTTTTACAAGTGTCCATGTGATGGGCGTCAAAACTTTTTCTCATAACTGCGCGAAAAAGATGTATTCGTGCTTAATACAACGAAACAAGCTGTTTTAGACCGAAACCAGCTAGATCTGAACGCATCGGTTTTACAAGTGTCCATGTGATACGCGTCAAAACTTTTTCTCATAACTGCGCAAAAAGCATGTATTCGTGCTTAATACAACGAAACAAGCTGTTTTAGACCGAAACCAGCTGGATCTGAACACATCGGTTTTGTAAGTGTCCATGTGATACGCGTCAAAACGTTTTCTCTCATAACTGCGCGAAAAGCATGTATTCTTGCTTTAAACAACGAAACAAGCTGTTTTAGACCGAAACGAGCTAAATCTCAACACATCGGTTATGCAAGTGTCCATGTGATACGCGTCAAAACTTTCTCTCTCATAACTTCGCGAAAAGCATGTATTCGTGCTAAAACAACGAAACAAGATGCTTTAGACCGAAACGAGCTAAATCTGAACACATCGGTTTTACAAGTGTCCATGTGATACGCGTCAAAACTTTCTTTCATAACTGCGCGAAAAGCATGTATTCTTGCTTAAAAACAACGAAACAAGCTGTTTTAGACCGAAAGGAGCTAAATGTGAACACATCGGTTTTATAAGCGTCCGTGTGATACGCGTCAATGTTTTTTCTCTCATAACTGCACGAAAAGTATGTATTCTTGCATAATACAACGAAACAAGCTGTTTTACACCAAAACGAGCTAGATATGAACACATCGGTTTTACAAGTGACCGTGTGATACGCGTCAAAACTTTTCCTCTCATAACTGCGCGAAAAGCATGTATTCGTGCTTAATACAACGAGACAAGCTGTTTTAGATTGAAACGAGCTAGATCTAAACAGATCGGTTTTGCAAGTGTCCGTGTGATACGCGTCAAAACTTTTTTTTGTAACTGCGCGGAAAGCATGTATTCGTGCTTAATAGAACGAAACAAGCTGTTTTAGACCAAAACGAGCTAGATCTGAACGCATCGGTTTTACAAGTGTCCATGTGATACGCGTCAAAACTTTTTCTCATAACTGCGCGAAAAGCATGTATTCGTGCTTAATACAACGAGACAAGCTGTTTTAGATCGAAACGAGCAAGATCTAAACAGATCGGTTTTGCAAGTGTCCGTGTGATACGCGTCAAAACTTTTTTTTGTAACTGCGCGGAAAGCATGTATTCGTGCTTAATAGAACGAAACAAGCTGTTTTAGACCAAAACGAGCTAGATCTGAACACATCGGTTTTACAAGTGACCGTGCGATACCCGTCAAAACTTTTTCTTTCATAACTGCGAAAAGCATGTATTCGTGCTTAATACAACGAAACAAGCTGTTTTACACCGAAAAGAGCTAAATCTGAACACATCGGTTATACATGTCCCTGTGATGCGCGTCAAAACTTTTTCTCTTAAAACTGCGCGCAAAGCATGTATCGTGCTTAATACAACAAAACAAGCTGTTTTAGACCAAAACGAGCTAAATCTGAACACATCGGTTTTACAAGTGTCCATGTGATACGCGTCAAAACTTTTTTTCATAACAGCGCGAAAAGCATGTATTCGTGCTTAGTAGAACGAAACAAGCTGTTTTAGACCGAAACGAGCTAAATCTGAACTCATCGGTTTTACAAGTGTCCATGTGATGGGCGTCAAAACTTTTTCTCATAACTGCGCGAAAAAGATGTATTCGTGCTTAATACAACGAAACAAGCTGTTTTAGACCGAAACCAGCTAGATCTGAACGCATCGGTTTTACAAGTGTCCATGTGATACGCGTCAAAACTTTTTCTCATAACTGCGCAAAAAGCATGTATTCGTGCTTAATACAACGAAACAAGCTGTTTTAGACCGAAACCAGCTGGATCTGAACACATCGGTTTTGTAAGTGTCCATGTGATACGCGTCAAAACGTTTTCTCTCATAACTGCGCGAAAAGCATGTATTCTTGCTTTAAACAACGAAACAAGCTGTTTTAGACCGAAACGAGCTAAATCTCAACACATCGGTTATGCAAGTGTCCATGTGATACGCGTCAAAACTTTCTCTCTCATAACTTCGCGAAAAGCATGTATTCGTGCTAAAACAACGAAACAAGATGCTTTAGACCGAAACGAGCTAAATGTGAACACATCGGTTTTACAAGCGTCCGTGTGATACGCGTCAATGTTTTTTCTCTCATAACTGCACGAAAAGTATGTATTCTTGCTTAATACAACGAAACAAGCTGTTTTACACCAAAACGAGCTAGATATGAACACATCGGTTTTACAAGTGACCGTGTGATACGCGTCAAAACTTTTCCTCTCATAACTGCGCGAAAAGCATGTATTCGTGCTTAATACAACGAGACAAGCTGTTTTAGATTGAAACGAGCTAGATCTAAACAGATCGGTTTTGCAAGTGTCCGTGTGATACGCGTCAAAACTTTTTTTTGTAACTGCGCGGAAAGCATGTATTCGTGCTTAATAGAACGAAACAAGCTGTTTTAGACCAAAACGAGCTAGATCTGAACGCATCGGTTTTACAAGTGTCCATGTGATACGCGTCAAAACTTTTTCTCATAACTGCGCAAAAAGCATGTATTCGTGCTTAATGCAACGAAACAAGCTGTTTTAGACCGAAACCAGCTGGATCTGAACACATCGGTTTTGTAAGTGTCCATGTGATACGCGTCAAAACGTTTTCTCTCATAACTGCGCGAAAAGCATGTATTCTTGCTTTAAACAACGAAACAAGCTGTTTTAGACCGAAACGAGCTAAATCTCAACACATCGGTTTTAAAAGTGTCCATGTGATACGCGTCAAAACTTTTTGTCTCATAACTGCGCGAAAAGCATGTATTCGTGCTTAATACAACAAAACAAGCTGTTTTAGACCGAAACCAGCTATATCTGAACACATCGGTTTTGCAAGTGTCCATGTGATACGCGTCAAAACTTTTTTTGATAACTGCGCGGAAAGCATGTATTCGTGCTTAATAGAACGAAACAAGCTGTTTTAGACCAAAACGAGCTAGATCTGAACACATCGGTTTCACAAGTGACCGTGCGATACCCGTCAAAACTTTTTCTTTCATAACTGCGAAAAGCATGTATTCGTGCTTAATACACCGAAACAAGCTGTTTTAGACGGAAACGAGCTAAATCTGAACTCATCGGTTTTACAAGTGTCCATGTGATACGCGTCAAAACTTTTTCTCATAACTGCGCGAAAAGCATGTATTCGTGCCTAATACAACGAAACAAGCTGTTTTAGACCGAAACGAGCTAAATCTCAACACATCGGTTATGCAAGTGTCCATGTGATACGCCTCAAAACTTTCTCTCTCATAACTTCGCGAAAAGCATGTATTCGTGCTAAAACAACGAAACAAGCTGTTTTAGACGAAACGAGTTAAATCTGAACACGTCGGTTTTACAAGTGTTCATGTGATACGCGTCAAAACGTTTTCTCTTATAACAGCGCGAAAAGCATGTATTCGTGTTTAATACAACGAAACAAGCTGTTTTACACCAATACAAGCTAGATATGAACACATCGGTTTTACAAGTGTCCCTGTGATACGCGTCAAAACTTTTTCTCTTATAACTGCGCGAAAAGTATGTATTCGTGCTTAAAACAACGACACAATCTGTTTTAGACCGAATTAAGCTAAATCTGAACATCGGTTTACAAGTGTCAGTGTGATACGCGTCAAAACGTTTGCTCATAACTGCGCGAAAAGCATGTATTCGTGCTTAATAGAACGAAACAATCTGTTTAGGACCGAAACGAGCTAAATCTGAACACATCGGTTTTACAAGTGTCCATGTGATAGGCGTCAAAACTTTTTGTCTTATAACAGCGCGAAAAGCATGTATTCGAGCTTAATACAACGAAACAAGCTGTTTTAGATCGAAACGGGCTATATCTAAACAGATCGGTTTTTCAAGTGTCCATGTGATACGGGTCAAAACGTTTTCTCATAACTGCGCGAAAAGCATGTATTCGTGCTTAATACAACGAAACAAGCTGTTTTAGACCAAAACGAGCTAGATCTGAACACATCGGTTTTACAAGTGACCGTGCGATACCCGTCAAAACTTTTTCTTTCATAACTGCGAAAAGCATGTATTCGTGCTTAATACAACGAAACACGCAGTTTTACACCGAAAAGAGCTAAATCTGAACACATAGGTTATACGTGTCCCTGTGATACGCGTCAAAACTTTTTCTCTAAAACTGCGCGCAAAGCATGTATCGTGCTAAATGCAACAAAACAAGCTGTTTTAACCAAAACGAGCTAAATCTGAAAACATCGGTTTTACAAGTGTCCATGTGACACGCGTCAAAACTTTTTCTCATAACAGCGCGAAAAGCATGTATTCGTGCTTAATAGAACGAAACAAGCTGTTTTAGACCAAAACGAGCTAAATCTGAACTCATCGGTTTTACAAGTGTCCATGTGATACCCGTCAAAACTTTTTCTCATAACTGCGCAAAAAGCATGTATTCGTGCCTAATACAACGAAACAAGCTGTTTTAAACCGAAACGAGTTAAATCTGAACACATCGGTTTTACAAGTGTCCATGTGATAGGCGTCAAAACTTTTTGTCTTATAACAGCGCGAAAAGCATCTATTCGAGCCTAATACAACGAAACAAACTGTTTTAGATCGAGACGGGCTATATCTAAACAGATCGGTTTTTCAAGTGTCCATGTGATACGCGTCAAAACGTTTTCTCATAACTGCGCGAAAAGCATGTATTCGTGCTTAATACAACGAAACAAGCTGTTTTAGACCAAAACGAGCTAGATCTGAACACATCGGTTTTACAAGTGACCGTGCGATACCCGTCAAAACTTTTTCTTTCATAACTGCGAAAAGCATGTATTCGTGCTTAATACAACGAAACACGCAGTTTTACACCGAAAAGAGCTAAATCTGAACACATCGGTTATACGTGTCCCTGTGATACGCGTCAAAACTTTTTCTCTTAAAACTGCGCGCAAAGCATGTATCGTGCTAAATGCAACAAAACAAGCTGTTTTAACCAAAACGAGCTAAATCTGAAAACATCGGTTTTACAAGTGTCCATGTGACACGCGTCAAAACTTTTTCTCATAACAGCGCGAAAAGCATGTATTCGTGCTTAATAGAACGAAACAAGCTGTTTTAGACCAAAACGAGCTAAATCTGAACTCATCGGTTTTACAAGTGTTCTTGTGATACGCTTCAAAACTTTTTGTCTTATAACTGCGCGAAAAGCATGTATTCGTGCTTAATACAACGAAACAAGCTGTTTTAGACCAAAAGGATCCAGATATGAACACATCGGTTTTACAAGTGTCCCTGTGATATGCGTCAAAACTTTTTCTCTTATAACTGCGCGAAAAGCATGTATTCGTGCTTAAAACAACGACACAAGCTGTTTTAGACCGAAACAAGCTAAATCTGAACATCGGTTTACAAGTGTCAGTGTGATACGCGTCAAAACGTTTTCTCATAACTGCGCGAAAAGCATCTATTTGTGCTTAATACAACGAAACAAGCTGTTGTATACCGATACGAGCTAAATATGAACACATCGGTTTTACAAGTGTCCCTGTGATACGCGTCAAAACTTTTTCTCTCATAACTGCGCGGAAAGGATGTATTCGTGATTAAAACAAAGAAAAAAGCTGTTTTAGTCCAAAACGAGCTAAATCTGAACATCGGTTTACAAGTGTCAGTGTGATACGCGTCAAAACGTTTTCTCATAACTGCGCGAAAAGCATGTATTTGTGCTTAATACAACGAAACAAGCTGTTGTATACCGAAACGAGCTAAATATGAACAAATCGGTTTTACAAGCGTCCGTGTGATACGCGTCAATATTTTTTCTCTCATAACTGCACGAAAAGCATGTATTCGTGCTTAATACATCGAAACAAGCTGTTTTAAACCGAAACCAGCTAAATCTGAACACATCGGTTTTACAAGTGTCCATGTGATACGCGTCAAAACTTTTTCTCATAACTGCGCGAAAAGCATTTATTCGTGCTTAAAACAACGACACAAGCTGTTTCAGACCGAAAGAAGCTGAATCTGAACATCGGTTTACAAGTGTCAGTGTGATACGCGTCAAAACGTTTTCTCATAACTGCGCGGAAACCATGTATTCGTGCTTAATAGAACAAAACAAGCAGTTTTAGACCGAAACGAGCTAAATCTGAACACATCGGTTTTACAAGTGTCCGTGTGATATGCGTCAATATTTTTTCTCTCATAACTGCGCGAAAAGCATGTATTCGTGCCTAAAAGAACGAAACAAGCTGTTTTAGACCGAAACGAGTTAAATCTGAACACATCGGTTTTACAAGTGTTCATGTGATACGCGTCAAACTTTTTCTCATAACTGCGCGAAAAGCATGTATTCGTGCTTAATACAACGAAACAAGCTGTTTTAGACCAAAACGAGCTAAATTTGAACACATCGGTTTTAAAAGTGTCCAGTGATACGCGTCAAAACTTTTTCTCATAACTGCGCGAAAAGCATGTATTCGTGCTTAAAACAACGACACAAGCTGTTTCAGACCGAAACAAGCTAAATCTGAACATCGGTTTACAAGTGTCAGTGTGATACGCGTCAAAACGTTTTCTCACAACTGTGCGGAAAGCATGTATTCGTGCTTAATAGAACGAAACAAGCTGTTTTAGACCGAAACGAGCTAAATCCTAACACATCGGTTTTACAAGTGTCCGTGTGATACTCGTCAATATTTTTTCTCTCATAACTGCGCGAAAAGCATGTATTCGTGCCTAAAACAACGAAACAAGCTGTTTTAAACCGAAACGAGTTAAATCTGAACACATCGGTTTTACAAGTGTTCATGTGATACGCGTCAAACTTTTTCTCATAACTGCGCGAAAAGCATGTATTCGTGCTTAATACAACGAAACAAGCTGTTTTAGACCAAAACGAGCTAAATTTGAACACATCGGTTTTAAAAGTGTCCAGTGATACGCGTCAAAACTTTTTCTCATAACTGCGCGAAAAGCATGTATTCGTGCTTAAAACAACGACACAAGCTGTTTCAGACCGAAACAAGCTAAATCTGAACATCGGTTTACAAGTGTCAGTGTGATACGCGTCAAAACGTTTTCTCATAACTGCGCGAAAAGCATGTATTCGTGCTTAATACAACGAAACAAGCTGTTTTAGACCAAAACGAGCTAGATATGAAGACATCGGTTATGCAAGTGTCCATGTGATACGCGTCAAAACTTTCTCTCTCATAACTTCGCGAAAAGCATGTATTCGTGCTAAAACAACGAAACAAGCTGTTTTAGACGAAACGAGTTAAATCTGAACATCGGTTTACAAGTGTCAGTGTGATACGCGTCAAAATGTTTTCCCCTAACTGCGCGAAAAGCATGTATTCGTGCTTAATACAACGAAACAAGCTGTTTTAGACCGAAACGAGCTAAATCTGAACACATCGTTTTTACAAGTGTCCGTGTGATACGCGTCAAAACTTTTTCTCTTATAACTGCGCGAAAAGCATGTATTCGTGCTTAAAACAACGACACAAGCTGTTTCAGACCGAAACAAGCTAAATCTGAACATCGGTTTACAAGTGTCAGTGTGATACGCGTCAAAATGTTTTCTCATAACTGCGCGGAAAGCATGTATTCGTGCTTAATAGAACGAAACAAGTTTTTTTAGACCTAAAAGAGCTAAATCTGAACACATCGGTTTTACAAGTGTTCGTGTGATACGCGTCAAAACTTTTCCTCTCATAACTGCGCGAAAAGCATGTATTCGTGCTTAATACAACGAAACAAGCTGTTTTAGACCGAAACGAGCTAAATCTGAACACATCGGTTTTACAAGTGTCCCTGTGATACGCGTCAAAACTTTTTCTCTCATAACTGCGCGAAAAGCATGTATTCGTGCCTAATACAACGAGACAAGCTGTTTTAGATCGAAACGAGCTAGATCTAAACAGATCGGTTTTGCAAATGTCCATGTGATACGCGTCAAAACTTTTTTTCATAACTGCGCGAAAAGCATGTATTCGTGCTTAATACAACGAAACAAGCTGTTTTAGACCAAAACGAGCTAGATCTGAACACATCGATTTTACAAGTGTCCGTGTGATACGCGCCAAAACTTTTTTTCATAACTGCGCGGAAAGCATGTATTCGTGCTTAATAGAACGAAACAAGCTGTTTTAGACCAAAACGAGCTAGATCTGAACACATCGGTTTTACAAGTGACCGTGCGATACCCGTCAAAACTTTTTCTTTCCTAACTGCGAAAAGCATGCATTCGTGCTTAATACAACGAAACAAGCTGTTTTACACCGAAAAGAGCTAAATCTGAACACATCGGTTATACGTGTCCCTGTGATACGCGTCAAAACTTTTTCTCTTAAAACTGCGCGCAAAGCATGTGTCGTGCTTAATACAACAAAACAAGCTGTTTTAGACCAAAACGAGCTAAATCTGAACACATCGGTTTTACAAGTGTCCATGTGATACGCGTCAAAACTTTTTTTCATAACAGCGCGAAAAGCATGTATTCGTGCTTAATAGAACGAAACAAGCTGTTTTAGACCGAAACGAGCTAAATCTGAACTCATCGGTTTTACAAGTGTCCATGTGATACGCGTCAAAACTTTTTCTCATAACTGCGCGAAAAGCATGTATTCGTGCTTAATACAACGAAACAAGCTGTTTTAGACCGAAACCAGCTAGATCTGAACGCATCGGTTTTGTAAGTGTCCATGCGATACGCGTCAAAACTTTTTCTCTCATAACTGCGCGAAAACCATGTATTCGTGCTTAAAACAACGAAACAAGCTGTTTTAGACCGAAACGAGCTAAATCTGAACTCATCGGTTTTACAAGTGTCCATGTGATACGCGTCAAAACTTTTTCTCATAACTGCGCAAAAAATATGCATTCGTGCTTAATACAACGAAACAAGCTGTTTTAGACCGAAACCAGCTAGATCTGAACACATCGGTTTTGTAAGTGTCCATGTGATACGCGTCAAAACTTTTTCTCTCATAACTGCGCGAAAAGCATGTATTCGTGCTTAAAACAACGAAACAAGCTGTTTTAGACCGAAACGAGCTAAATCTCAACACATCGGTTATGCAAGTGTCCATGTGATACGCGTCAAAACTTTCTCTCTCATAACTTCGCGAAAAGCATGTATTCGTGCTAAAACAACGAAACAAGCTGCTTTAGACCGAAACGAGCTAAATCTGAACACATCGGTTTTGCAAGGGTCCATGTGATACGCGTCATAACTTTCTCCCTCATAACTTCGCGAAAAGCATGTATTCGTGCTTAATACAACAAAACAAGCTGTTTTAGACGAAACGAGTTAAATCTGAACACGTCGGTTTTACAAGTGTTCGTGTGATACGCGTCAAAACTTTTTGTCTTATAACAGCGCGAAAAGCATGTATTCGTGTTTAATACAACGAAACAATCTGTTTTACACCAAAACGAGCTAGATATGAACACATCGGTTTTACAAGTAACCGTGTGATAGGCGTCAAAACTTTTTCTCTCATAACTGCGCGAAAACCATGTATTCGTGCTTAATACAACGAAACAAGCTGTTTTAGACCTAAAGGAACTAGATATGAACACATCGGTTTTACAAGTGTCCCTGTGATACGCGTCAAAACTTTTTCTCTTATAACTGCGCGAAAAGCATGTATTCGTTCTAAATACAACGAAACAAGCTGTTTTAGACCAAAACGAGCTAGTCGGGAACACATCGGTTTTAAGTGTCCGTGTGATATGCGTCAAAACTTTTCCTCTCATAACTGCGCGAAAAGCATGTATTCGTGCTTAATACAACAAAACAAGCTGTTTTAGACCGAAACGAGCTAAATCTGAACACAACGGTTTTACAAGTGTCCATGTGATACGCGTCAAAACTTTTTGTCTTATAACTGCGCGAAAAGCATGTATTCGTGCTAAATACAACGAAACAAGCTGTTTTAAACCAAAACGATCTAGATCTGCACACATCGGTTTTAAAAGCGTCTGCGTGATACGCGTCAAATCTTTTCCGCTCATAACTGCGCGAAAAGCATGTATTCGTGCTTAATACAACGAAACAAGCTGTTTTAGACCGAAACGAGCTAAATCTGAACACATCGGTTTTACAAGTGTCCCTGTGATACGCGTCAAAACTTTTTCTCTCATAACTGCGCGGAAAGGATGCATTCGTGATTAAAACAACGAAACAAGCTGTTCTAGACCGAAACGAGCTAAATCTGAACATCGGTTTACAAGTGTCAGTGTGATACGCGTCAAAACGTTTTCTCATAACTGCGCGAAAAGCATGTATTCGTGCTTAATACAACGAAACAAGCTGTTTTAGTCCGAAACGAGCTAAATCTGAACACATCGGTTTTACAAGTGTCCATGTGATACGCGTCAAACTTTTTCTCATAACTGCGCGAAAAGCATGTATTCGTGCTTAATAGAACGAAACAAGCTGTTTTACACCAAAACGAGCTAGATATGAGAACACATCGGTTTTACAAGTGACCGTGTGATACGCGTCAAAACTTTTTCTCTTATAACTGCGCGAAAAGCATGTATTCGTGCTTAAAACAACGACACAAGCTGTTTTAGACCGAAACAAGCTAAATCTGAACATCGGTTTACAAGTGTCAGTGTGATACGCGTCAAAATGTTTTCCCCTAACTGCGCGAAAAGCATGTATTCGTGCTTAATACAACGAAACAAGCTGTTTTAGACCGAAACGAGCTAAATCTGAACACATCGGTTTTACAAGTGTCCGTGTGATACGCGTCAAAACTTTTTCTATTATAACTGCGCGAAAAGCATGTATTCGTGCTTAAAACAACGACACAAGCTGTTTCAGACCGAAACAAGCTAAATCTGAACATCGGTTTACAAGTGTCAGTGTGATACGCGTCAAAATGTTTTCTCATAACTGCGCGGAAAGCATGTATTCGTGCTTAATAGAACGAAACAAGTTTTTTTAGACCGAAAATAGCTAAATCTGAACACATCGGTTTTACAAGTGTTCGTGTGATACGCGTCAAAACTTTTCCTCTCATAACTGCGCGAAAAGCATGTATTCGTGCTTAATACAACGAAACAAGCTATTTTAGACCGAAACGAGCTAAATCTGAACACATCGGTTTTACAATTGTCCCTGTGATACGCGTCTAAACTTTTTCTCTCATAACTGCGCGGAAAGGATGTATTCGTGATTAAAACAAAGAAACAAGCTGGTTTAGACCGAAACGAGCTAAATCTGAACATCGGTTTACAAGTGTCAGTGTGATACGCGTCAAAACGTTTTCTCATAACTGCGCGAAAAGCATGTATTTGTGCTTAATACAACGAAACAAGCTGTTTTAGACCGAAACGAGCTAAATGTGAACACATCGGTTTTAAAAGCGTCCGTGTGATACGCGTCAATGTTTTTTCTCTCATAACTGCACAAAAATTATGTATTCGTGCTTAATACAACGAAACAAGCTGTTTTACACCAAAACGAGCTAGATATGAACACATCGGTTTTACAAGTGACCGTGTGATACGCGTCAAAAGTTTTCCTCTCATAACTGCGCGAAAAGCATGTATTCGTGCTTAATACAACGAGACAAGCTGTTTTAGATCGAAACGAGCTAGATCTAAACAGATCGGTTTTGCAAGTGTCCATGTGATACGCGTCAAAACTTTTTTTTATAACTGCGCGAAAAGCATGTATTCGTGCTTAATACAACGAAACAAGCTGTTTTAGACGAAAACGAGCTAGATCTGAACACATCGGTTTTACAAGTGTCCGTGTGATACGCGTCAAACCTTTTTTTCATAACTGCGCGGAAAGCATGTATTCGTGCTTAATAGAACGAAACAAGCTGTTTTAGACCAAAACGAGCTAGATCTGAACACATCGGTTTTACAAGTGACCGTGCGATTCCCGTCAAAACTTTTTCTTTCATAACTGCGAAAAGCATGTATTCGTGCTTAATACAACGAAACAAGCTGTTTTACACCGAAAAGAGCTAAATCTGAACACATCGGTTATACGTGTCCCTGTGATACGCGTCAAAACTTTTCCTCTTGAAACTGCGCGCAAAGCATGTATCGTGCTTAATACAACAAAACAAGCTGTTTTAGACCAAAACGAGCTAAATCTGAACACATCGGTTTTACAAGTGTCCATGTGATACGCGTCAAAACTTTTGTTTCATAACAGCGCGAAAAGCATGTATTCGTGCTTAATAGAACGAAACAAGCTGTTTTTAACCGAAACGAGCTAAATCTGAACTCATCGGTTTTACAAGTGTCCATGTGATACGCGTCAAAACTTTTTCTCATAACTGCGCGAAAAGCATGTATTCGTGCTTAATACAACGAAACAAGCTGTTTTAGACCGAAACCAGCTAGATCTGAACGCATCGGTTTTGTAAGTGTCCATGTGATACGCGTCAAAACTTTTTGTCTTATACTGCGCGAAAAGCATGTATTCTTGCTAAATACAACGAAACAAGCTGTTTTAAACCAAAACGATCTAGATCTGCACATATCGGTTTTAAAAGCGTCTGCGTGATACGCGTCAAATCTTTTCCGCTCATAACTGCGCGAAAAGCATGTATTCGTGCTTAATACAACGAAACAAGCTGTTTTAGACCGAAACGAGCTAAATCTGAACTCATCGGTTTTACAAGTGTCCATGTGATACGCGTCAAAACTTTTTCTCATATCTGCGCGAAAAGCATGTATTCGTGCTTAATACAACGAAACAAGCTGTTTTAGACCGAAACCAGCTAGATCTGAACGCATCGGTTTTGTAAGTGTCCATGTGATACGCGTCAAAACTTTTTCTCTCATAACTGCGCGAAAACCATGTATTCGTGCTTAAAACAACGAAACAAGCTGTTTTAGACCGAAGCGAGCTAAATCTGAACTCATCGGTTTTACAAGTGTCCATGTGATACGCGTCAAAACTTTTTCTCATAACTGCGCAAAAAGCATGCATTCGTGCTTAATACAACGAAACAAGCTGTTTTAGACCGAAACGAGCTAAATCTGAACTCATCGGTTTTACAAGTGTCCATGTGATACGCGTCAAAACTTTTTCTCATAACTGCGCGAAAAGCATGTATTCGTGCTTAATACAACGAAACAAGCTGTTTTAGACCGAAACCAGCTAGATCTGAACGCATCGGTTTTGTAAGTGTCCATGTGATACGCGTCAAAACTTTTTGTCTTATAACTGCGCGAAAAGCATGTATTCGTGCTAAATACAACGAAACAAGCTGTTTTAAACCAAAACGATCTAGATCTGCACATATCGGTTTTAAAAGCGTCTGCGTGATACGCGTCAAATCTTTTCCGCTCATAACTGCGCGAAAAGCATGTATTCGTGCTTAATACAACGAAACAAGCTGTTTTAGACCGAAACGAGCTAAATCTGAACACATCGGTTTTACAAGTGTCCCTGTGATACGCGTCAAAACTTTTTCTCTCATAACTGCGCGGAAAGGATGAATTCGTGATTAAAACAACAAAACAAGCTGTTTTAGACCGAAACGAGCTAAATCTGAACATCGGTTTACAAGTGTCAGTGTGATACGCGTCAAAACGTTTTCTCATAACTGCGCGAAAAGCATGTATTCGTGCTTAATACAACGAAACAAGCTGTTTCAGTCCGAAACGAGCTAAATCTGAACACATCGGTTTTACAAGTGTCCATGTGATACGCGTCAAACTTTTTCTCATAACTGCGCGAAAAGCATGTATTCGTGCTTAATAGAACGAAAGAAGCTGTTTTACACCAAAACGAGCTAGATATGAGAACACATCGGTTTTACAAGTGACCGTGTGATACGCGTCAAAACTTTGTCTCTCATAACTGCGCGAAAAGCATGTATTCGTGCTTAATACAACGAAACAAGCTGTTTTAGACCAAAAGGATCTAGATATGAACACATCAGTTTTAAAAGTGTCTCTGTGATACGCGTCAAAACTTTTTCTCTTATAACTGCGCGAAAAGCATATATTTGTGCTTAAAACAACGACACAAGCTGTTTTAGACCGAAACAAGCTAAATCTGAACATCGGTTTACAAGTGTCAGTGTGATACGCGTCAAAATGTTTTCCCCTAACTGCGCGAAAAGCATGTATTCGCGCTTAATACAAAGAAACAAGCTGTTTTAGACCGAAACGAGCTAAATCTGAACACATCGGTTTTACAAGTGTCCGTGTGATACGCGTCAAAACTTTTTCTATTATAACTGCGCGAAAAGCATGTATTCGTGCTTAAAACAACGACACAAGCTGTTTCAGACCGAAACAAGCTAAATCTGAACATCGGTTTACAAGTGTCAGTGTGATACGCGTCAAAATGTTTTCTCATAACTGCGCGGAAAGCATGTATTCGTGCTTATTAGAACGAAACAAGTTTTTTTAGACCGAAAATAGCTAAATCTGAACACATCGGTTTTACATGTGTTCGTGTGATACGCGTCAAAACTTTTCCTCTCATAACTGCGCGAAAAGCATGTATTCGTGCTTAATACAACGAAACAAGCTGTTTTAGACCGAAACGAGCTAAATCTGAACACATCGGTTTTACAAATGTCCCTGTGATACGCGTCAAAACTTTTTCTCTCATAACTGCGCGGAAAGGTTGTATTCGTGATTAAAACAAAGAAACAAGCTGGTTTAGACCGAAACGAGCTAAATGTGAACACATCGGTTTTAAAAGCGTCCGTGTGATACGCGTCAATGTTTTTTCTCTCATAACTGCACGAAAAGTATGTATTCGTGCTTAATACAACGAAACAAGCTGTTTTACACCAAAACGAGCTAGATATGAACACATCGGTTTTACAAGTGACCGTGTGATACGCGTCAAAACTTTTCCTCTCATAACTGCGCGAAAAGCATGTATTCGTGCTTAATACAACGAGACAAGCTGTTTTAGATCGAAACGAGCTAGATCTAAACAGATCGGTTTTGCAAGTGTCCATGTAATGCGCGTCAAAACTTTTTTTCATAACTGCGCGAAAAGCATGTATTCGTGCTTAATACAACGAAACAAGCTGTTTTAGACCAAAACGAGCTAGATCTGAACACATCGGTTTTACAAGTGTCCGTGTGATACGCGTCAAAACTTTTTTTCATAACTGCGCGGAAAGCATGTATTCGTGCCTAATAGAACGAAACAAGCTGTTTTAGACCAAAACGAGCTAGATCTGAACACATCGGTTTTACAAGTGACCGTGCGATACCCGTCAAAACTTTTTCTTTCATAACTGCGAAAAGCATGTATTCGTGCTTAATACAACGAAACAAGCTGTTTTACACCGAAAAGAGCTAAATCTGAACACATCGGTTATATGTGTCCCTGTGATACGCGTCAAAACTTTTTCTCTTAAAACTGCGCGCAAAGCATGTATCGTGCTTAATACAACAAAACAAACTGTTTTAGACCAAAACGAGCTAAATCTGAACACATCGGTTTTACAAGTGTCCATGTGATACGCGTCAAAACTTTTGTTTCATAACAGCGCGAAAAGAATGTATTCGTGCTTAATAGAACGAAACAAGCTGTTTTAGACCGAAACGAGCTAAATCTGAACTCATCGGTTTTACAAGTGTCCATGTGATACGCGTCAAAACTTTTTCTCATAACTGCGCGAAAAGCATGTATTCGTGCTTAATACAACGAAACAAGCTGTTTTAGACCGAAACCAGCTAGATCTGAACGCATCGGTTTTGTAAGTGTCCATGTGATACGCGTCAAAACTTTTTCTCTCATAACTGCGCGAAAACCATGTATTCGTGCTTAAAACAACGAAACAAGCTGTTTTAGACCGAAACGAGCTAAATCTGAACTCATCGGTTTTACAAGTGTCCATGTGATACGCGTCAAAACTTTTTCTCATAACTGCGCAAAAAGCATGCATTCGTGCTTAATACAACGAAACAAGCTGTTTTAGACCGAAACCAGCTAGATCTGAACACATCGGTTTTGTAAGTGTCCATGTGATACGCGTCAAAACTTTTTCTCTCATAACTGCGCGAAAAGCATGTATTCGTGCTTAAAACAACGAAACAAGCTGTTTTAGACGAAACGAGCTAAATCTCAACACATCGGTTATGCAAGTGTCCATGTGATACGCGTTAAAACTTTCTCATAACTTCGCGAAAAGCATGTATTCGTGCTAAAACAACGAAACAAGCTGCTTTAGACCGAAACGAGCTAAATCTGAACACATCGGTTTTGCAAGGGTCCATGTGATACGCGTCATAACTTTCTCCCTCATAACTTCGCGAAAAGCATGTATTCGTGCTAAAACAACGAAACAAGCTGTTTTAGACGAAACGAGTTAAATCTGAACACGTCAGTTTTACAAGTGTTTGTGTGATACGCGTAAAAACTTTTTGTCTTATAACTGCGCGAAAAGCATGTATTCGTGCTTAAAACAACGACACAAGCTGTTTTAGACCGAAACAAGCTAAATCTGAACATCGGTTTACAAGTGTCAGTGTGATACGCGTCAAAACGTTTTCTCATAACTGCGCGAAAAGCATCTATTTGTGCTTAATACAACGAAACAAGCTGTTGTATACCGATACGAGCTAAATCTGAACACATCGGTTTTACAAGTGTCCCTGTGATACGCGTCAAAACTTTTTCTCTCATAACAGCGCGGAAAGGATGTATTCGTGATTAAAACAAAGAAAAAAGCTGTTTTAGTCCAAAACGAGCTAAATCTGAACATCGGTTTACAAGTGTCAGTGTGATACGCGTCAAAACGTTTTCTCATAACTGCGCGAAAAGCATGTATTTGTGCTTAATACAACGAAACAAGCTGTTGTATACCGAAACGAGCTAAATATGAACACATCGGTTTTACAAGCGTCCGTGTGATACGCGTCAATATTTTTTCTCTCATAACTGCACGAAAAGCATGTATTCGTGCTTAATACATCGAAACAAGCTGTTTTAGACCGAAACCAGCTAAATCTGAACACATCGGTTTTACAAGTGTCCATGTGATACGCGTCAAAACTTTTTCTCATAACTGCGCGAAAAGCATTTATTCGTGCTTAATACAACGAAACAAGCTGTTTTACACCAAAACGAGCTCGATATGAACACATCTGTTTTACAAGTGACCGTGTGATACGCGTCAAAACTTTTTCTCTCATAACTGCGCGAAAAGCATGTATTCGTGCTTAATACAACGAAACAATCTGTTTTAGACCAAACGGATCTAGATATGAACACATCGGTTTTACAAGTGTCCCTGTGATACGCGTCAAAACTTTTTCTCTTATAACTGCGCGAAAAGCATGTATTCGTGCTTAAAACAACGACACAAGCTGTTTCAGACCGAAAGAAGCTAAATCAGAACATCGGTTTACAAGTGTCAGTGTTATACGCGTCAAAACGTTTTCTCATAACTGCGCGGAAACCATGTATTCGTGCTTAATAGAACAAAACAAGCTGTTTTAGACCGAAACGAGCTAAATCTGAACACATCGGTTTTACAAGTGTCCGTGTGATATGCGTCAATATTTTTTCTCTCATAACTGCGCGAAAAGCATGTATTCGTGCCTAAAAGAACGAAACAAGCTTTTTAGACCGAAACGAGTTAAATCTGAACACATCGGTTTTACAAGTGTTCATGTGATACGCGTCAAACTTTTTCTCATAACTGCGCGAAAAGCATGTATTCGTGCTTAATACAACGAAACAAGCTGTTTTAGACCAAAACGAGCTAAATTTGAACACATCGGTTTTAAAAGTGTCCAGTGATACGCGTCAAAACTTTTTCTCATAACTGCGCGAAAAGCATGTACTCGTGCTTAAAACAACGACACAAGCTGTTTCAGACCGAAACAAGCTAAATCTGAACATCGGTTTACAAGTGTCAGTGTGATACGCGTCAAAACGTTTTCTCACAACTGTGCGGAAAGCATGTATTCGTGCTTAATAGAACGAAACAAGCTGTTTTAGACCGAAACGAGCTAAATCCTAACACATCGGTTTTACAAGTGTCCGTGTGATACTCGTCAATATTTTTTCTCTCATAACTGCGCGAAAAGCATGTATTCGTGCCTAAAACAACGAAACAAGCTGTTTTAAACCGAAACGAGTTAAATCTGAACATATCGGTTTTACAAGTGTTCATGTGATACGCGTCAAACTTTTTCTCATAACTGCGCGAAAAGCATGTATTCGTGCTTAATACAACGAAACAAGCTGTTTTAGACCAAAACGAGCTAAATTTGAACACATCGGTTTTAAAAGTGTCCAGTGATACGCGTCAAAACTTTTTCTCATAACTGCGCGAAAAGCATGTATTCGTGCTTAAAACAACGACACAAGCTGTTTCAGACCGAAACAAGCTAAATCTGAACATCGGTTTACAAGTGTCAGTGTGATACGCGTCAAAACGTTTTCTCATAACTGCGCGAAAAGCATGTATTTGTGCTTAATACAACGAAACAAGCTGTTTTAGACCAAAACGAGCTAGATCTGAACACATCGGTTATGCAAGTGTCCATGTGATACGCGTCAAAACTTTGTCTCTCATAACTTCGCGAAAAGCATGTATTCGTGCTAAAACAACGAAACAAGCTGTTTTAGACGAAACGAGTTAAATCTGAACATCGGTTTACAAGTGTCAGTGTGATACGCGTCAAAATGTTTTCCCCGAACTGCGCGAAAAGCATGTATTCGTGCTTAATACAACGAAACAAGCTGTTTTAGACCGAAACGAGCTAAATCTGAACACATCGGTTTTACAAGTGTCCGTGTGATACGCGTCAAAACTTTTTCTCTTATAACTGCGCGAAAAGCATGTATTCGTGCTTAAAACAACGACACAAGCTGTTTCAGACCGAAACAAGCTAAATCTGAACATCGGTTTACAAGTGTCAGTGTGATACGCGTCAAAATGTTTTCTCATAACTGCGCGGAAAGCATGTATTCGTGCTTAATAGAACGAAACAAGTTTTTTTAGACCGAAAAGAGCTAAATCTGAACACATCGGTTTTACAAGCGTTCGTGTGATACGCGTCAAAACTTTTCCTCTCATAACTGCGCGAAAAGCATGTATTCGTGCTTAATACAACGAAACAAGCTGTTTTAGACCGAAACGAGCTAAATCTGAACACATCGGTTTTACAAGTGTCCCTGTGATACGCGTCAAAACTTTTTCGCTCATAACTGCGCGAAAAGCATGTATTCGTGCCTAATACAACGAGACAAGCTGTTTTAGATCGAAACGAGCTAGATCTAAACAGATCGGTTTTGCAAGTGTCCATGTGATACGCGTCAAAACTTTTTTTCATAACTGCGCGAAAAGCATGTATTCGTGCTTAATACAACGAAACAAGCTGTTTTAGACCAAAACGAGCTAGATCTGAACACATCGATTTTACAAGTGTCCGTGTGATACGCGCCAAAACTTTTTTTCATAACTGCGCGGAAAGCATGTATTCGTGCTTAATAGAACGAAACAAGCTGTTTTAGACCAAAACGAGCTAGATCTGAACACATCGGTTTTACAAGTGACCGTGCGATACCCGTCAAAACTTTTTCTTTCCTAACTGCGAAAAGCATGTATTCGTGCTTAATACAACGAAACAAGCTGTTTTACACGGAAAATAGCTAAATCTGAACACATCGGTTATACGTGTCCCTGTGATACGCGTCAAAACTTTTTCTCTTAAAACTGCGCGCAAAGCATGTGTCGTGCTTAATACAACAAAACAAGCTGTTTTAGACCAAAGCGAGCTAAATCTGAACACATCGGTTTTACAAGTGTCCATGTGATACGCGTCATAACTTTCTCCCTCATAACTTCGCGAAAAGCATGTATTCGTGCTTAATACAACAAAACAAGCTGTTTTAGACCGAAACGAGCTAAATCTCAACACATCGGTTATGCAAGTGTCCATGTGATACGCGTCAAAACTTTCTCTCTCATAACTTCGCGAAAAGCATGTATTCGTGCTAAAACAACGAAACAAGCTGCTTTAGACCGAAACGAGCTAAATCTGAACACATCGGTTTTGCAAGGGTCCATGTGATACGCGTCATAACTTTCTCCCTCATAACTTCGCGAAAAGCATGTATTCGTGCTTAATACAACAAAACAAGCTGTTTTAGACGAAACGAGTTAAATCTGAACACGTCGGTTTTACAAGTGTTCGTGTGATACGCGTCAAAACTTTTTGTCTTATAACAGCGCGAAAAGCATGTATTCGTGCTAAATACAACGAAACAAGCTGTTTTAGACCTAAAGGAACTAGATATGAACACATCGGTTTTACAAGTGTCCCTGTGATACGCGTCAAAACTTTTTCTCTTATAACTGCGCGAAAAGCATGTATTCGTTCTTAATACAACGAAACAAGCTGTTTTAGACCAAAACGAGCTAGTTGGGAACACATCGGTTTTAAGTGTCCGTGTGATATGCGTCAAAACTTTTCCTCTCATAACTGCGCGAAAAGCATGTATTCGTGCTTAATACAACAAAACAAGCTGTTTTAGACCGAAACGAGCTAAATCTGAACACAACGGTTTTACAAGTGTCCATGTGATACGCGTCAAAACTTTTTGTCTTATAACTGCGCGAAAAGCATGTATTCGTGCTAAATACAACGAAACAAGCTGTTTTAAACCAAAACGATCTAGATCTGCACACATCGGTTTTAAAAGCGTCTGCGTAATACGCGTCAAATCTTTTCCGCTCATAACTGCGCGAAAAGCATGTATTCGTGCTTAATACAACGAAACAAGCTGTTTTAGACCGAAACGAGCTAAATCTGAACACATCGGTTTTACAAGTGTCAGTGTGATACGCGTCAAAACGTTTTCTCATAACTGCGCGAAAAGCATGTATTCGTGCTTAATACAACGAAACAAGCTGTTTTAGTCCGAAACGAGCTAAATCTGAACACATCGGTTTTACAAGTGTCCATGTGATACGCGTCAAACTTTTTCTCATAACTGCGCGAAAAGCATGTATTCGTGCTTAATAGAACGAAACAAGCTGTTTTACACCAAAACGAGCTAGATATGAGAACACATCGGTTTTACAAGTGACCGTGTGATACGCGTCAAAACTTTGTCTCTCATAACTGCGCGAAAAGCATGTATTCGTGCTTAATACAACGAAACAAGCTGTTTTAGACCAAAAGGATCTAGATATGAACACATCGGTTTTAAAAGTGTCTCTGTGATACGCGTCAAAACTTTTTCTCTTATAACTGCGCGAAAAGCATGTATTCGTGCTTAAAACAACGACACAAGCTGTTTTAGACCGAAACAAGCTAAATCTGAACATCGGTTTACAAGTGTCAGTGTGATACGCGTCAAAATGTTTTCCCCTAACTGCGCGAAAAGCATGTATTCGTGCTTAATACAACGAAACAAGCTGTTTTAGACCGAAACGAGCTAAATCTGAACACATCGGTTTTACAAGTGTCCGTGTGATACGCGTCAAAACTTTTTCTATTATAACTGCGCGAAAAGCATGTATTCGGGCTTAAAACAACGACACAAGCTGTTTCAGACCGAAACAAGCTAAATCTGAACATCGGTTTACAAGTGTCAGTGTGATACGCGTCAAAATGTTTTCTCATAACTGCGCGGAAAGCATGTATTCGTGCTTAATAGAACGAAACAAGTTTTTTTAGACCGAAAATAGCTAAATCTGAACACATCGGTTTTACAAGTGTTCGTGTGATACGCGTCAAAACTTTTCCTCTCATAACTGCGCGAAAAGCATGTATTCGTGCTTAATACAACGAAACAAGCTGTTTTAGACCGAAACGAGCTAAGTCTGAACACATCGGTTTTACAAGTGTCCCTGTGATACGCGTCTAAACTTTTTCTCTCATAACTGCGCGGAAAGGATGTCTTGGTGATTAAAACAAAGAAACAAGCTGGTTTAGACCGAAACGAGCTAAATCTGAACATCGGTTTACAAGTGTCAGTGTGATACGCGTCAAAACGTTTTCTCATAACTGCGCGAAAATCATGTATTTGTGCTTAATACAACGAAACAAGCTGTTTTAGACCGAAACGAGCTAAATGTGAACACATCGGTTTTAAAAGCGTCCGTGTGATACGCGTCAATGTTTTTTCTCTCATAACTGCACGAAAAGTATGTATTCGTGCTTAATACAGCGAAACAAGCTGTTTTACACCAAAACGAGCTAGATATGAACACATCGGTTTTACAAGTGACCGTGTGATACGCGTCAAAACTTTTCCTCTCATAACTGCGCGAAAAGCATGTATTCGTGCTTAATACAACGAGACAAGCTGTTTTAGATCGAAACGAGCTAGATCTAAACAGATCGGTTTTGCAAGTGTCCATGTGATACGCGTCAAAACTTTTTTTATAACTGCGCGAAAAGCATGTATTCGTGCTTAATACAACGAAACAAGCTGTTTTAGACCAAAACGAGCTAGATCTGAACACATCGGTTTTACAAGTGTCCGTGTGATACGCGTCAAAACTTTTTTTCATAACTGCGCGGAAAGCATGTATTCGTGCTTAATAGAACGAAACAAGCTGTTTTAGACCAAAACGAGCTAGATCTGAACACATCGGTTTTACAAGTGACCGTGCGATACCCGTCAAAACTTTTTCTTTCATAACTGCGAAAAGCATGTATTCGTGCTTAATACAACGAAACAAGCTGTTTTACACCGAAAAGAGCTAAATCTGAACACATCGGTTATACGTGTCCCTGTGATACGCGTCAAAACTTTTTCTCTTAAACTGCGCGCAAAGCATGTATCGTGCTTAATACAACAAAACAAGCTGTTTTAGACCAAAACGAGCTAAATCTGAACACATCGGTTTTACAAGTGTCCATGTGATACGCGTCAAAACTTTTGTTTCATAACAGCGCGAAAAGCATGTATTCGTGCTTAATAGAACGAAACAAGCTGTTTTAGACCGAAACGAGCTAAATCTGAACTCATCGGTTTTACAAGTGTCCATGTGATACGCGTCAAAACTTTTTCTCATAACTGCGCGAAAAGCATGTATTCGTGCTTAATACAACCAAACAAGCTGTTTTAGACCGAAACCAGCTAGATCTGAACGCATCGGTTTTGTAAGTGTCCATGTGATACGCGTCAAAACTTTTTCTCTCATAACTGCGCGAAAACCATGTATTCGTGCTTAAAACAACGAAACAAGCTGTTTTAGACCGAAGCGAGCTAAATCTGAACTCATCGGGTTTACAAGTGTCCATGTGATACGCGTCAAAACTTTTTCTCATAACTGCGCAAAAAGCATGCATTCGTGCTTAATACAACGAAACAAGCTGTTTTAGACCGAAACGAGCTAAATCTGAACTCATCGGTTTTACAAGTGTCCATGTGATACGCGTCAAAACTTTTTCTCATAACTGCGCGAAAAGCATGTATTCGTGCTTAATACAACGAAACAAGCTGTTTTAGACCGAAACCAGCTAGATCTGAACGCATCGGTTTTGTAAGTGTCCATTTGATACGCGTCAAAACTTTTTGTCTTATAACTGCGCGAAATGCATGTATTCGTGCTAAATACAACGAAACAAGCTGTTTTAAACCAAAACGATCTAGATCTGCACACATCGGTTTTAAAAGCGTCTGCGTGATACGCGTCAAATCTTTTCCGCTCATAACTGCGCGAAAAGCATGTATTCGTGCTTAATACAACGAAACAAGCTGTTTTAGACCGAAACGAGCTAAATCTGAACACATCGGTTTTACAAGTGTCCCTGTGATACGCGTCAAAACTTTTTCTATTATAACTGCGCGAAAAGCATGTATTCGTGATTAAAACAACGACACAAGCTGTTTCAGACCGAAACAAGCTAAATCTGAACATCGGTTTACAAGTGTCAGTGTGATACGCGTCAAAATGTTTTCTCATAACTGCGCGGAAAGCATGTATTCGTGCTTATTAGAACGAAACAAGTTTTTTTAGACCGAAAATAGCTAAATCTGAACACATCGGTTTTACAAGTGTTCGTGTGATACGCGTCAAAACTTTTCCTCTCATAACTGCGCGAAAAGCATGTATTCGTGCTTAATACAACGAAGCAAGCTGTTTTAGACCGAAACGAGCTAAATCTGAACACATCGGTTTTACAAATGTCCCTGTGATACGCGTCAAAACTTTTTCTCTCATAACTGCGCGGAAAGGTTGTATTCGTGATTAAAACAAAGAAACAAGCTGGTTTAGACCGAAACGAGCTAAATCTGAACATCGGTTTACAAGTGTCAGTGTGATACGCGTCAAAACGTTTTCTCATAACTGCGCGAAAAGCATGTATTTGTGCTTAATACAACGAAACAAGCTGTTTTAGACCGAAACGAGCTAAATGTGAACACATCGGTTTTAAAAGCGTCCGTGTGATACGCGTCAATGTTTTTTCTCTCATAACTGCACGAAAAGTATGTATTCGTGCTTAATACAACGAAACAAGCTGTTTTACACCAAAACGAGCTAGATATGAACACATCGGTTTTACAAGTGACCGTGTGATACGCGTCAAAACTTTTCTTCTCATAACTGCGCGAAAAGCATGTATTCGTGCTTAATACAACGAGACAAGCTGTTTTAGATCGAAACGAGCTAGATCTAAACAGATCGGTTTTGCAAGTGTCCATGTAATACGCGTCAAAACTTTTTTTCATAACTGCGCGAAAAGCATGTATTCGTGCTTAATACAACGAAACAAGCTGTTTTAGACCAAAACGAGCTAGATCTGAACACATCGGTTTTACAAGTGTCCGTGTGATACGCGTCAAAACTTTTTTTCATAACTGCGCGGAAAGCATGTATTCGTGCTTAATAGAACGAAACAAGCTGTTTTAGACCAAAACGAGCTAGATCTGAACACATCGGTTTTACAAGTGACCGTGCGATACCCGTCAAAACTTTTTCTTTCATAACTGCGAAAAGCATGTATTCGTGCTTAATACAACGAAACAAGCTGTTTTACACCGAAAAGAGCTAAATCTGAACACATCGGTTATACGTGTCCCTGTGATACGCGTCAAAACTTTTTCTCTTAAAAGTGCGCGCAAAGCATGTATCGTGCTTAATACAACAAAACAAGCTGTTTTAGACCAAAACGAGCTAAATCTGAACACATCGGTTTTACAAGTGTCCATGTGATACGCGTCAAAACTTTTGTTTCATAACAGCGCGAAAAGCATGTATTCGTGCTTAATAGAACGAAACAAGCTGTTTTAGACCGAAACGAGCTAAATCTGAACTCATCGGTTTTACAAGTGTCCATGTGATACGCGTCAAAACTTTTTCTCATAACTGCGCGAAAAGCATGTATTCGTGCTTAATACAACGAAAAAAGCTGTTTTAGACCGAAACCAGCTAGATCTGAACGCATCGGTTTTGTAAGTGTCCATGTGATACGCGTCAAAACTTTTTCTCTCATAACTGCGCGAAAACCATGTATTCGTGCTTAAAACAACGAAACAAGCTGTTTTAGACCGAAACGAGCTAAATCTGAACTCATCGGTTTTACAAGTGTCCATGTGATACGCGTCAAAACTTTTTCTCATAACTGCGCAAAAAGCATGCATTCGTGCTTAATACAACGAAACAAGCTGTTTTAGACCGAAACCAGCTAGATCTGAACACATCGGTTTTGTAAGTGTCCATGTGATACGCGTCAAAACTTTTTCTCTCATAACTGCCCGAAAAGCATGTATTCGTGCTTAAAACAACGAAACAAGCTGTTTTAGACCGAAACGAGCTAAATCTCAACACATTGGTTATGCAAGTGTCCATGTGATACGCGTTAAAACTTTCTCATAACTTCGCGAAAAGCATGTATTCGTGCTAAAACAACGAAACAAGCTGCTTTAGACCGAAACGAGCTAAATCTGAACACATCGGTTTTGCAAGGGTCCATGTGATACGCGTCATAACTTTCTCCCTCATAACTTCGCGAAAAGAATGTATTCGTGCTAAAACAACGAAACAAGCTGTTTTAGACGAAACGAGTTAAATCTGAACACGTCGGTTTTACAAGTGTTCGTGTGATAGGCGTCAAAACTTTTTCTCTCATAACTGCGCGAAAACCATGTATTCGTGCTTAATACAACGAAACAAGCTGTTTTAGACCTAAAGGAACTAGATATGAACACATCGGTTTTACAAGTGTCCCTGTGATACGCGTCAAAACTTTTTCTCTTATAACTGCGCGAAAAGCATGTATTCGTTCTTAATACAACGAAACAAGCTGTTTTAGACCAAAACGAGCCAGTAGGGAACACATCGGTTTTAAGTGTCCGTGTGATATGCGTCAAAACTTTTCCTCTCATAACTGCGCGAAAAGCATGTATTCGTGCTTAATACAACAAAACAAGCTGTTTTAGACCGAAACGAGCTAAACCTGAACACAATGGTTTTACAAGTGTCCATGTGATACGCGTCAAAACTTTTTGTCTTATAACTGCGCGAAAAGCATGTATTCGTGCTAAATACAACGAAACAAGCTGTTTTAAACCAAAACGATCTAGATCTGCACACATCGGTTTTAAAAGCGTCTGCGTGATACGCGTCAAATCTTTTCCGCTCATAACTGCGCGAAAAGCATGTATTCGTGCTTAATACAACGAAACAAGCTGTTTTAGACCGAAACGAGCTAAATCTGAACACATCGGTTTGACAAGTGTCCCTGTGATACGCGTCAAAACTTTTTCTCTCATAACTGCGCGGAAAGGATGTATTCGTTATTAAAACAACGAAACAAGCTGTTTTAGACCGAAACGAGCTAAATCTGAACATCGGTTTACAAGTGTCAGTGTGATACGCGTCAAAACGTTTTCTCATAACTGCGCGAAAAGCATGTATTCGTGCTTAATACAACGAAACAAGCTGTTTTAGTCCGAAACGAGCTAAATCTGAACACATCGGTTTTACAAGTGTCCATGTGATACGCGTCAAACTTTTTCTCATAACTGCGCGAAAAGCATGTATTCGTGCTTAATAGAACGAAACAAGCTGTTTTACACCAAAACGAGCTAGATATGAGAACACATCGGCTTTACAAGTGACCGTGTGATACGCGTCAAAACTTTGTCTCTCATAACTGCGCGAAAAGCATGTATTCGTGCTTAATACAACGAAACAAGCTGTTTTAGACCAAAAGGATCTAGATATGAACACATCGTTTTTAAAAGTGTCTCTGTGATACGCGTCAAAACTTTTTCTCTTATAACTGCGCGAAAAGCATGTGTTCGTCCTTAAAACAACGACACAAGTTGTTTTAGACCGAAACGAGCTAAATCTGAACACATCGGTTTCAAGTGTTCGTGTGATACGCGTCAAAACTTTTCCTCTTAAACTGCGCGAAAAGCATGTATTCGTGCTTAATACAACGCAACAAGCTGTTTTAGACCAAAACGAGTTAAATCTGAACACATCGGTTTTACAAGTGTCCATGTGATACGCGTCAAAACTTTTTCTCATAACAGCGCGAAAAGCATGTGTTCGTCCTTAAAACAAAGAAACAAGCTGTTTTAGACCGAAACGATCTAAATCTGAACATCGGTTTACAAGTGTCAGTGTGATACGCGTCAAAACGTTTTCTCATAACTGCGCGAAAAGCATGTATATGTGCTTAATAGAACGAAACAAGCTGTTTTAGACCGGAACGAGTTAAATCTGAACACATCGGTTTTACAAGTGTCCATGTGATAGGCGTCAAAAATTTTTCTCATAACAGCGCGAAAAGCATGTATTCGTGCTTAATAGAACAAAACAAGCTGTTTTAGACCGAAAAGAGCTAAATCTGAAAACATCGGTTTTACAAGAGTCCATGTGATACGCGTCAAAACTTTTTCTCATAACTGCGCGAAAAGCATTTATTCGTGCTTAATACAACGAAACAAGCTGTTTTACACCAAAACGAGCTCGATATGAACACATCGGTTTTACAAGTGACCGTGTGATACGCGTCAAAACTTTTTCTCTCATAACTGCGCGAAAAGCATGTATTCGAGCTTAATACAACGAAACAAGCTGTTTTAGACCAAACGGATCTAGATATGAACACATCGGTTTTACAAGTGTCCCTGTGATACGGGTCAAAACTTTCTCTCTTATAACTGCGCGAAAAGCATGTATTCGTGCTTAAAACAACGACACAAGCTGTTTCAGACCGAAACAAGCTAAATCTGAACATCGGTTTACAAGTGTCAGTGTGATACGCGTCAAAACGTTTTCTCATAACTGCGCGGAAAGCATGTATTCGTGCTTAATAGAACGAAACAAGCTGTTTCAGACCGAAACAAGCTAAATCTGAACATCGGTTTATAAGTGTCAGTGTGATACGCGTCAAAACGTTTTCTCATAACTGCGCGAAAAGCATGTATTCGTGCCTAAAACAACGAAACAAGCTGTTTTAGACCGAAACGAGTTAAGTCTGAACACATCGGTTTTACAAGTGTCCATGTGATACGCGTCAAAACTTTTTGTCTTATAACAGCGCGAAAAGCATGTATTCGTGCTTAATACAACGAAACAAGCTTTTTTAGACCAAAACGAGCTAGACCTGAACACATCGGTTTTACAAGCGACCGTGTGATAGGCGTCAAAACTTTTTCTCTCATAACTGCGCGAAAAGCATGTATTCGTGCTTAATACAACGAAACAAGCTGTTTTAGACCAAAAGGATCTAGATATGAACACATCGGTTTTACAACTGTCCCTGTGATACGCGTCAAAACTTTTTCTCTTATAACTGCGCGAAAAGCATGTATTCGTGCTTAAAACAACGACACAAGCTGTTTTAGACCAAAACAAGCTAAATCTGAACATCTGTTTACAAGTGTCAGTGTGATACGCGTCAAAATGTTTTCTCATAACTGCGCGAAAAGCATGTATTCGTGCTTAATAGAACGAAACAAGCTGTTTTAGACCGAAACGAGCTAAATCTGAACACATCGGTTTTACAAGGTTCCGTGTGATAAGCGTCAATATTTTTTCTCTCATAACTGCGCGAAAAGCATGTATTCGTGCCTAAAACAACGAAACAAGCTGTTTTAGACCGAAACGAGTTAAATCTGAACACATCGGTTTTACAAGTGTCCATGTGATACGCGTCAAAACTTTTTGTCTTATAACAGCGCGAAAAGCATGTATTCGTGCTTAATACAACGAAACAAGCTGTTTTAGACCAAAACGAGCTAGATCTGAACACATCGGTTTTAAGTGTTCGTGTGATACGCGTCAAAACTTTTCCTCTCATAACTGCGCGAAAAGCATGTATTCGTGCTTAATACAACAAAACAAGCTGTCTTAGACCGAAACGAGCTAAATCTGAACACATCGGTTTTACAAGTGTTCCTGTGATACGCGTCAAAACTTTTTCTCTCATAACTGCGCGGAAACCATGTATTCGTGCTTAATACAACGAAACAAGCTGTTTTAGACCAAAAGGAACTAGATATTGTCACCGGCGAAAATACAGAGAACCAAACTGTTCACTCGGGCGAGGTTTGCCAACACCGCCGCTCTCGTTCTGGACAAAGAAGACGTTCGGCCACGCGCTCGGGAACACAGTTCGACCTCCAGGTGGCGCCGGCAGAAAGTCAGCAGCGTGGCATTGCCCCTCCCATCTAAGAGGCATCGACTCGATGCCGCACGCGAGGGGAAGAAAAAAAAAATAAGGCGAAAGGTAATGGCGGGGTTCGGTCCGGGGCTAACGGGAATAAAACGGCTTCATTCGCGCCACGTGGACGACCTCGGACGTCGGGTGTCGAGAGGACCGGGCAGTTCCTTGAGGGAGCACCTCGTAGGTCACCGCGCTGAGGCGGCGTAACACCTGGTACGGACCAAAGTAACGGCGAAGAAGCTTCTCGGAGCGCCCTCGCAAACGGATTGGGCTCCACACCCAGACTTGGTCACCGGGTGTGTAAATCACCTCCCTGCGGCGGAGGTTGTAACGCTCGGCGTCGCGTTGTTGTTGGCACCGGATTCGCTGTCGAGCAACTTGGCGAGCAACTTCGGCGTCACGGACAAATTGGTCGGCATCCACGACAGAAGAGGGAGTAGGATCCGGAAGAAGCATGGCGTCCAGCATGGTCAAGGCTTCGCCCAAATGGAAAGGAGTGAAAGCGCGTCGTTTCGTGAAGCGCAGTGTTGTACGCGAACGTTATGTAAGGAAGTATCCGGTCCCAGTTCGCGTGGTCATCGTCGACATACATAGAGAGCATATCGGCAATTGTCTTGTTAAGCCGCTCAGTCAGTCCGTTGGTTTGCGGATGGTAAGCCGTTGTCTTTCGATGACTAGTGCCACTGAGTCGAAGTACCTCGTTCGTAAGTGCCGGTACGTAAACGGAGTTCCCCTGTCAGTTAATACGACCGTTGGAGCTCCGTGACGAAGCACAATGTTATGAATGAAAAAACTTGCGACTTCGGCGGCGGTACGACGGGGGAAGAGCCTTGGTCTCACAGTAGCGGCTGAGATAGTCAGTGGCAACAGCAATGTACCGGTTACCCATGGAAGACTCCGGAAACGGACCGAGTAAGTCCATGCCGACCTGTTGAAATGGGAGGCGCGGGGGATCGATAGGCTGCAGGAGCCCGGCTGGTTTAGTCGGTGGCGTCTTCCGGCGCTGACATTCTCGGCAGGTTCGGACGTAACGGCGGACAACCGCAGCAAGCTTGGGCCAGTAGTACTTGGTGCGTATGCGCGCCAACGTGCGGGAAAACCCGAGATGGCCCGAAGAAAGGTCGTCGTGGCACGCGCGCAGAACTTCGTCGCGAAGCGCAGCTGGCACTGCAAGCAGATAGACAGTGTCCGTTGGGCCGTAGTTCTTTTTGTACAGTACCCCATCGCGCAAGCAAAACGATGACAGTCCGCGCTTGAAGAGCCGAGGTGGAGATGGGGCGATTCCTTCAAGGTATTCTATGAGGGGCAGCAGGTCAGAATCGGCCCTTTGTTGTTGGGCAAGGGTGGACGTGGTGAGAGCACCAAGAAAAGCGGAATCGTCGTCGGACTCGTCAGTGGGGCACAGGATTGGGGCGCGAGATAGACAGTCAGCATCGCTGTGTTTCTGGCCAGACTTGTGCACGATGGTGACATCAAATTCTTGTAACCGAAGACTCCATCGAGCAAGCCGCCCCGAGGGATCCTTCAGGTTCGCCAACCAACAGAGTGAATGGTGGTCGCTCACGACCCGAAACGGGCGGCCATACAAGTACGGACGAAATTTCGTAACGGCCCACAGCACAGCTAGACATTCCTTTTCCGTTGTGGAATAATTGACTTCTGAACGGGACAAAGTGCGACTGGCGTAAGCAATCACGCGTTCTAGACCATCCTGCCGCTGAACAAGGACCGCGCCGAGGCCAACGTTACTAGCATCAGTGTGCAGTTCAGTGTCGGCCTCTTCGTCGAAGTGGCCAAGCACAGGCGTACACTGCAGACGGGACTTGAGTTCTGTGAAGGCGCTCGTCCTGGTCTTGGCCCCAGATGAAGGATTCAGAATCCTTCGTCAGGCGGGTCAAAGGCTCTGCTAGCCGGGAGAAATTGGGAACAAACCGGCGATAGTACCGCGCAGAGGCCCAAGAAACGACGCAGGCTCCGTTTGTCTGTTGGCTTAGGGAAGGCAGCTACGGCGGCCGTCTTTTCGGGATCCTGACTAACACCTCGTGCGCTGACAATGTGACCAAGAAACTTCAGCTCTTGAAATGCGAAGTGACATTTCTCTGGCTTGAGAGAGAGACCAGCGGAACGTATGGCCTTGAAAACAGCACGCAAGCGTTTCAGGTGCTCATCAAACGTGTCAGAGAAGATCACGACATCGTCAAGATATACGAGGCATGTCTGCCACTTCAGACCGGACAGCACCGTGTCCCATCATTCGTTGGAACGTGGCAGGGGCCGAGCACAAGCCAAAAGGGAGTACCTTAAACTCGTATAAACCGTCTGGCGTAATAAAGGCGGTCTTCTCTCGGTCGCGTTCGTCGACCTCTATTTGCCAATACCCCACTGCGGAGGTCGAGGGATGAAAAGAAGGTGGCATGGCGCAGGCGGTCTAGGGAATCATCAATTCGGGGCAGAGGGTACACATCTTTTTTCGTGACGGTATTCAGGGCGCCTGTAATCGACGCAGAACCTGAGGGTGCCATCTTTCTTCGTGACGAGAACCAACAGGCGATGCCCAGGGGCTCGTGGAAGGTTGGATGACGTCGTCCTGGAGCATCTGTGTAACTTGGCGGCGGATGGCATCGCGTTCTTTGGAAGACACGCGATAAGGACGCTGGCAAATTGGTCTTTGGTCGTCAGCAACGACAATTCGATGCTTGGTAAGCGGCGTCTGGCGGACCTTGAAGTTTCCGCAAAACAGTCGCGGAAGGAATAGATTAGGCTTTGCACGCAGTTTTTCTGACTGGCCGAGAGGTGCGGGTTCACGTCAGTCGGAATGGCTGTAGCCGTCGCGTCGGCGAGGTCTGACGTGGTGGATAAAGAGCACTGCCTCGTACACTCTCCAAGCTCGTCAAAATAAGCGACGACTTCTGACTTCGTCAAATGTTGCGGTTCACGAGTAAAGTTCGTGACTAAGATTTCGGTACGACCATTGGCAAGGTCTACTAGGCCTCGGGCGACACAAACTTGCCGAGCGAGTAGCAGGGACATGTTCGCTTCAGCAATGCCAAGAGCGCCGGTGCTGTCAGTACACTCGACTGTGACGAACTTGCTGGCTCGCGGAGGGATTGTTATGTGGTCGTCACATATGCGCAACATTACTTTACAGGGCTCGGTGGTTGTGTTAACGGCTCGCTGGGCGGAAAAAGATACCATGAGTTCCTGAAGGTTTATGATCGCACCATACTCGTGAAGGAAATCCATGCCCAGTATGAGGTCCTTTGAACAGTCAGCTAACACGGCAAAGGAGCCGGTGAAAGTAAGACCACGGATTTGGATGCGGCAAGTGCAGACGCCGATTGGTGTCACGACATGGCCACCGGCAGTGCGGATCACGGGTCCACACCAAGGCGTCAGAACCTTACGGAGTGTCATGGCTAGCTCCCTGCTCATCACAGAAAAATCAGCGCCGGTATCGACGAGTGCGGTCAGTTCATAACTGTCGACGGTTACTAAAATTTCAGCGGAAACTAATCGTTCGCAGCACGTCGGTGGGGTCGTCGGATCGGGTCGTTGACGCTCGGGCCGTCGCGTCCAATCGTCGGGTGGAGGCTGTTGACTTCGTGCAGCGGCGGCGGCCCTACCCCCGGAGGACGCCGTCTTCAGTTTTCCCGCCGAGGGGACGTGCCTCCGAACTGACCGGAGGTTGAGGGCCGACTGGGCGTAGCAAAGCGCCTCGGGGATGGCGATCGCGACTGTCGCCGCTGTGAGGTCGGGGGCGGCACTTGAGAGTTCAGGTACTCCTCTATGTCCCGCGGTCTTTCACCATAGCGCGGTCGAGGCGCGTCCGGTGGGAATCCTCCCAGACCCATCCGCCGGTACGGGCAATTCCGCAGAACATGGCCGGGCTCCCGGCAGTGGTAGCAGAGCGGACGATCGTTGGATGTTCGCCACACGTACGCTTTGCGGAATGGAGGGCACGGGTCCTGCTGCTGCTCGATGGGACGCACGTAACGATGGGGTGGTGGTGGTTCGGCAACGGGGCGAAACGCTTGCGGCGCCGGGGCAGGTCGGCGCAGGGCATCGCTGTAGGACATTACGTGCGGCTCCGAAAGGGGTGCTGGGGGTGGCTGCACCGCTCGCCGGATTTCGTCACGGAGAACATCGCCTGTCGAAGGTACGCTTTCTGACGGAGCACTCAAGTGGAGGTGTCGCAGTTCTTCGCGGACAATGCTCCGCACAAGCGCTCGCAGCGCCTCATCCCCGGGGCCTGGCAAGGACGTGCAGTACTGAGCGGCCGCTACATTTGCCTGACGGCCGTATTGGGCACTCCGTTCCTGCAAGGAACGTTCTATGGTCGTCGCTTCCTTGGCAAAGGCGGCGACAGTTCTCGGAGGGTCACGCATGAGGCCAGCGAACAGCTGCTTCTTTACCCCACGCATAAGGTGCCTCACCTTTGTAGCTTTGGGCATGGCTGGGTCGGCCCGATTGAAGAGGCGGGTCATGTCCTCAATAAACATGGCCACGCTCTCGTTGGACTGCTGTGACCTGGAGCGAAGGGCAAGCTCGGCATTCTCCTTTCGCTCGCTCGAACTGAACGTGGCGAGCACCTCGCGGCGAAAAGCTGCCCAGTTAGAGAAGGACGCCTCGTGGTTCTCGAACCACGTTTTCGCCGAGTCTTGCAGTGCGAAGTACACGTTCAGCAGCTTTCGCTCGTCGTCCCATTGGTTGAACGCGGCCACACGGTCAAAACCGGCCAACCAATCTTCTACATCCTCGAACCGGTCGCCGTGGAAGGATGGTGGCGACCAAGGTGCAAGAAAGACGAACGGCGGGGCACTGCCGAAGGACTGACCTGTCTGGCTGCCAGTGGCGGAAGTCATGGCCCGAGCAGGAATCGTGAGTGGCTCAAATTCGGGTTGCAGGCCTCGCAGGCGACGGCTAGCTTTGTGGACAGGTGTGGCGTCTGCTCGTCGGGGAGAAGCGTCAGGGCTATCGTCCCGGTCAGCGTACATGGGATGATACCCCGCACCTCCACCAAAAATGTCACCGGCGAAAATACAGAGAACCAAACTGTTCACTCGGGCGAGGTTTGCCAACACCGCCGCTCTCGTTCTGGACAAAGAAGACGTTCGGCCACGCGCTCGGGAACACAGTTCGACCTCCAGGTGGCGCCGGCAGAAAGTCAGCAGCGTGGCAATATGAACACATCGGTTTTACAAGTGTCCCTGTGATACGCGTCAAAACTTTTTCTCTTATAACTGCGCGAAAAGCATGTATTCGTTCTTAATACAACGAAACAAGCGGTTTTAGACCAAAACGAGCTAGATGGGAACACATCGGTTTTAAGTGTCCGTGTGATATGCGTCAAAACGTTTCCTCTCATAACTGCGCGAAAAGCATGTATTCGTGCTTAATACAACAAAACAAGCTGTTTTAGACCGAAACGAGCTAAATCTGAACACAATGGTTTTACAAGTGTCCATGTGATACGCGTCAAAACTTTTTGTCTTATAACTGCGCGAAAAGCATGTATTCGTGCTAAATACAACGAAACAAGCTGTTTTAAACCAAAACGATCTAGATCTGCACACATCGGTTTTAAAAGCGTCTGCGTGATACGCGTCAAATCTTTTCCGCTCATAACTGCGCGAAAAGCATGTATTCGTGCTTAATACAACGAAACAAGCTGTTTTAGACCGAAACGAGCTAAATCTGAACACATCGGTTTTACAAGTGTCCCTGTGATACGCGTCAAAACTTTTTCTCTCATAACTGCGCGGAAAGGATGTATTCGTGATTAAAACAACGAAACAAGCTGTTTTAGACCGAAACGAGCTAAATCTGAACATCGGTTTACAAGTGTCAGTGTGATACGCGTCAAAACGTTTTCTCATAACTGCGCGAAAAGCATGTATTCGTGCTTAATACAACGAAACAAGCTGTTTTAGACCAAAAGGATCTAGATATGAACACATCGGTTTTAAAAGTGTCTCTGTGATACACGTCAAAACTTTTTCTCTTATAACTGCGCGGAAAGGGTGTATTCGTGCTTAATACAACGAAACAAGCTGTTTTAGTCCGAAACGAGCTAAATCTGAACACATCGGTTTTACAAGTGTCCATGTGATACGCGTCAAACGTTTTCTCATAACTGCGCGAAAAGCATGTATTCGTGCCTAATAGAACGAAACAAGCTGTTTTACACCAAACGAGCTAGATATGAGAACACATCGGTTTTACAAGTGACCGTGTGATACGCGTCAAAACTTTGTCTCTCATAACTGCGCGAAAAGCATGTATTCGTGCTTAATACAACGAAACAAGCTGTTTTAGACCAAAAGGATCTAGATATGAACACATCGGTTTTAAAAGTGTCTCTGTGATACGCGTCAAAACTTTTTCTCTTATAACTGCACGAAAAGCATGTGTTCGTCCTTAAAACAACGACACAAGTTGTTTTAGACCGAAACGAGCTAAATCTGAACACATCGGTTTCAAGTGTTCGTGTGATACGCGTCAAAACTTTTCCTCTTAAACTGCGCGAAAAGCATGTATTCGTGCTTAATACAACGCAACAAGCTGTTTTAGACCAAAACGAGGTAAATCTGAACACATCGATTTTACAAGTGTCCATGTGATACGCGTCAAAACTTTTTCTCATAACAGCGCGAAAAGCATGTGTTCGTCCTTAAAACAAAGAAACAAGCTGTTTTAGACCGAAACGATCTAAATCTGAACATCGGTTTACAAGTGTCAGTGTGATACGCGTCAAAACGTTTTCTCATAACTGCGCGAAAAGCATGTATATGTGCTTAATAGAACGAAACAAGCTGTTTTAGACCGGAACGAGTTAAATCTGAACACATCGGTTTTACAAGTGTCCATGTGATACGCGTCAAAAATTTTTCTAATAACAGCGCGAAAAGCATGTATTCGTGCTTAATAGAACGAAACAAGCTGTTTTAGACCGAAAAGAGCTAAATCTGAAAACATCGGTTTTACAAGTGTCCATGTGATACGCGTCAAAACTTTTTCTCATAACTGCGCGAAAAGCATTTATTCGTGCTTAATACAACGAAACAAGCTGTTTTACACCAAAACGAGCTCGATATGAACACATCGGTTTTACAAGTGACCGTGTGATACGCGTCAAAACTTTTTCTCTCATAACTGCGCGAAAAGCATGTATTCGAGCTTAATACAACGAAACAAGCTGTTTTAGACCAAACGGATCTAGATATGAACACATCGGTTTTACAAGTGTCCCTGTGATACGCGTCAAAACTTTCTCTCTTATAACTGCGCGAAAAGCATGTATTCGTGCTTAAAACAACGACACAAGCTGTTTCAGACCGAAACAAGCTAAATCTGAACATCGGTTTACAAGTGTCCATGTGATACGCGTCAAAACTTTTTCTCTTATAACTGCGCGAAAAGCATGTATTCGTGCTTAAAACAACGACACAAGCTGTTTTAGACCAAAACAAGCTAAATCTGAACATCTGTTTACAAGTGTCAGTGTGATACGCGTCAAAATGTTTTCTCATAACTGCGCGAAAAGCATGTATTCGTGCTTAATAGAACGAAACAAGCTGTTTTAGACCGAAACGAGCTAAATCTGAACACATCCGTTTTACAAGGTTCCGTGTGATAAGCGTCAATATTTTTTCTCTCATAACTGCGCGAAAAGCATGTATTCGTGCCTAAAACAACGAAACAAGCTGTTTTAGACCGAAACGAGTTAAATCTGAACACATCGGTTTTACAAGTGTCCATGTGATACGCGTCAAAACTTTTTGTCTTATAACAGCGCGAAAAGCATGTATTCGTGCTTAATACAACGAAACAAGCTGTTTTAGACCAAAACGAGGTAGATCTGAACACATCGGTTTTAAGTGTTCGTGTGATACGCGTCAAAACTTTTCCTCTCATAACTGCGCGAAAAGCATGTATTCGTGCTTAATACAACGAAACAAGCTGTTTTAGACCGAAACGAGCTAAATCTGAACACATCGGTTTTACAAGTGTTCCTGTGATACGCGTCAAAACTTTTTCTCTCATAACTGCGCGGAAACCATGTATTCGTGCTTAATACAACGAAACAAGCTGTTTTAGACCAAAAGGAACTAGATATGAACACATCGGTTTTACAAGTGTCCCTGTGATACGCGTCAAAACTTTTTCTCTTATAACTGCGCGAAAAGCATGTATTCGTTCTTAATACAACGAAACAAGCTGTTTTAGACCAAAACGAGCTAGATGGGAACACATCGGTTTTAAGTGTCCGTGTGATATGCGTCAAAACTTTTCCTCTCATAACTGCGCGAAAAGCATGTATTCGTGCTTAATACAACAAAACAAGCTGTTTTAGACCGAAACGAGCTAAATCTGAACACAGTGGTTTTACAAGTGTCCATGTGATACGCGTCAAAACTTTTGGTCTTATAACTGCGCGAAAAGCATGTATTCGTGCTAAATACAACGAAACAAGCTGTTTTAAACCAAAACGATCTAGATCTGCACACATCGGTTTTAAAAGCGTCTGCGTGATACGCGTCAAATCTTTTCCGCTCATAACTGCGCGAAAAGCATGTATTCGTGCTTAATACAACGAAACAAGCTGTTTTAGACCGAAACGAGCTAAATCTGAACACATCGGTTTTACAAGTGTCCCTGTGATACGCGTCAAAACTTTTTCTCTCATAACTGCGCGGAAAGGATGTATTCGTGATTAAAACAACGAAACAAGCTGTTTTAGACCGAAACGAGCTAAATCTGAACATCGGTTTACAAGTGTCAGTGTGATACGCGTCAAAACGTTTTCTCATAACTGCGCGAAAAGCATGTTTCGTGCTTAATACAACGAAACAAGCTGTTTTAGACCAAAAGGATCTAGATATGAACACATCGGTTTTAAAAGTGTCTCTGTGATACACGTCAAAACTTTTTCTCTTATAACTGCGCGAAAAGCATGTGTTCGTCCTTAAAACAACGACACAAGTTGTTTTAGATCGAAACGAGCTAAATCTGAACACATCGGTTTCAAGTGTTCGTGTGATACGCGTCAAAACTTTTCCTCTTAAACTGCGCGAAAAGCATGTATTCGTGCTTAATACAACGCAACAAGCTGTTTTAGACCAAAACGAGCTAGATCTGAACACATCGGTTTTGCGAGTCCGAGTGATACGCGTCAAAACTTGTTCTCTCATAACAGCGCGAAAAGCATGTATTCGTGATTAAAACAAAGAAACAAGCTGTTTTAGACCGAAACGAGCTAAATCAGAACATCGGTTTACAAGTGTCAGTGTGATACGCGTCAAAACGTTTTCTCATAACTGCGCGAAATGCATGTATTCGTGCTTAATAGAACGAAACAAGCTGTTTTAGACCGGAACGAGTTAAATCTGAACACATCGGTTTTACAAGGGTCCATGTGATACGCGTCAAAACTTTTTCTCATAACAGCGCGAAAAGCATGTATTCGTGCTTAATAGAACGAAACAAGCTGTTTTAGACCGAAAAGAGCTAAATCTGAAAACATCGGTTTTACAAGTGTCCATGTGATACGCGTCAAAACTTTTTCTCATAACTGCGCGAAAAGCATTTATTCGTGCTTAATACAACGAAACAAGCTGTTTTACACCAAAACGAGCTCGATATGAACACACCGGTTTTACAAGTGACCGTGTGATACGCGTCAAAACTTTTTCTCTCATAACTGCGCGAAAAGCATGTATTCGAGCTTAATACAACGAAACAAGCTGTTTTAGACCAAACGGATCTAGATATGAACACATCGGTTTTACAAGTGTCCCTGTGATACGCGTCAAAACTTTTTCTCTTATAACTGCGCGAAAAGCATGTATTCGTGCTTAAAACAACGACACAAGCTGTTTCAGACCGAAACAAGCTAAATCTGAACATCGGTTTACAAGTGTCAGTGTGATACGCGTCAAAACGTTTTCTCATAACTGCGCGGAAAGCATGTATTCGTGCTTAAAAGAACGAAACAAGCTGTTTTAGACCGAAACGAGCTAAATCTGAACACATCGGTTTTACAAGTGTCCGTGTGATACGCGTCAATATTTTTTCTCTCATAACTGCGCGAAAAGCATGTATTCGTGCCTAAAACAACGAAACAAGCTGTTTTAGACCGAAACGAGTTAAATCTGAACACATCGGTTTTACAAGTGTCCATGTGATACGCGTCAAAACTTTTCCTCTTAAACTGCGCGAAAAGCATGTATTCGTGCTTAATACAACGCAACAAGCTGTTTTAGACCAAAACGAGGTAAATCTGAACACATCGATTTTACAAGTGTCCATGTGATACGCGTCAAAACTTTTTCTCATAACAGCGCGAAAAGCATGTGTTCGTCCTTAAAACAAAGAAACAAGCTGTTTTAGACCGAAACGATCTAAATCTGAACATCGGTTTACAAGTGTCAGTGTGATACGCGTCAAAACGTTTTCTCATAACTGCGCGAAAAGCATGTATATGTGCTTATTAGAACGAAACAAGCTGTTTTAGACCGGAACGAGTTAAATCTGAACACATCGGTTTTACAAGTGTCCATGTGATACGCGTCAAAAATTTTTCTCATAACAGCGCGAAAAGCATGTATTCGTGCTTAATAGAACGAAACAAGCTGTTTTAGACCGAAAAGAGCTAAATCTGAAAACATCGGTTTTACAAGTGTCCATGTGATACGCGTCAAAACTTTTTCTCATAACTGCGCGAAAAGCATTTATTCGTGCTTAATACAACGAAACAAGCTGTTTTACACCAAAACGAGCTCGATATGAACACATCGGTTTTACAAGTGACCGTGTGATACGCGTCAAAACTTTTTCTCTCATAACTGCGCGAAAAGCATGTATTCGAGCTTAATACAACGAAACAAGCTGTTTTAGACCAAACGGATCTAGATATGAACACATCGGTTTTACAAGTGTCCCTGTGATACGCGTCAAAACTTTCTCTCTTATAACTGCGCGAAAAGCATGTATTCGTGCTTAAAACAACGACACAAGCTGTTTCAGACCGAAACAAGCTAAATCTGAACATCGGTTTACAAGTGTCCATGTGATACGCGTCAAAACTTTTTCTCTTATAACTGCGCGAAAAGCATGTATTCGTGCTTAAAACAACGACACAAGCTGTTTTAGACCAAAACAAGCTAAATCTGAACATCTGTTTACAAGTGTCAGTGTGATACGCGTCAAAATGTTTTCTCATAACTGCGCGAAAAGCATGTATTCGTGCTTAATAGAACGAAACAAGCTGTTTTAGACCGAAACGAGCTAAATCTGAACACATCCGTTTTACAAGGTTCCGTGTGATAAGCGTCAATATTTTTTCTCTCATAACTGCGCGAAAAGCATGTATTCGTGCCTAAAACAACGAAACAAGCTGTTTTAGACCGAAACGAGTTAAATCTGAACACATCGGTTTTACAAGTGTCCATGTGATACGCGTCAAAACTTTTTGTCTTATAACAGCGCGAAAAGCATGTATTCGTGCTTAATACAACGAAACAAGCTGTTTTAGACCAAAACGAGGTAGATCTGAACACATCGGTTTTAAGTGTTCGTGTGATACGCGTCAAAACTTTTCCTCTCATAACTGCGCGAAAAGCATGTATTCGTGCTTAATACAACGAAACAAGCTGTTTTAGACCGAAACGAGCTAAATCTGAACACATCGGTTTTACAAGTGTTCCTGTGATACGCGTCAAAACTTTTTCTCTCATAACTGCGCGGAAACCATGTATTCGTGCTTAATACAACGAAACAAGCTGTTTTAGACCAAAAGGAACTAGATATGAACACATCGGTTTTACAAGTGTCCCTGTGATACGCGTCAAAACTTTTTCTCTTATAACTGCGCGAAAAGCATGTATTCGTTCTTAATACAACGAAACAAGCTGTTTTAGACCAAAACGAGCTAGATGGGAACACATCGGTTTTAAGTGTCCGTGTGATATGCGTCAAAACTTTTCCTCTCATAACTGCGCGAAAAGCATGTATTCGTGCTTAATACAACAAAACAAGCTGTTTTAGACCGAAACGAGCTAAATCTGAACACAGTGGTTTTACAAGTGTCCATGTGATACGCGTCAAAACTTTTGGTCTTATAACTGCGCGAAAAGCATGTATTCGTGCTAAATACAACGAAACAAGCTGTTTTAAACCAAAACGATCTAGATCTGCACACATCGGTTTTAAAAGCGTCTGCGTGATACGCGTCAAATCTTTTCCGCTCATAACTGCGCGAAAAGCATGTATTCGTGCTTAATACAACGAAACAAGCTGTTTTAGACCGAAACGAGCTAAATCTGAACACATCGGTTTTACAAGTGTCCCTGTGATACGCGTCAAAACTTTTTCTCTCATAACTGCGCGGAAAGGATGTATTCGTGATTAAAACAACGAAACAAGCTGTTTTAGACCGAAACGAGCTAAATCTGAACATCGGTTTACAAGTGTCAGTGATACGCGTCAAAACGTTTTCTCATAACTGCGCGAAAAGCATGTTTCGTGCTTAATACAACGAAACAAGCTGTTTTAGACCAAAAGGATCTAGATATGAACACATCGGTTTTAAAAGTGTCTCTGTGATACACGTCAAAACTTTTTCTCTTATAACTGCGCGAAAAGCATGTGTTCGTCCTTAAAACAACGACACAAGTTGTTTTAGATCGAAACGAGCTAAATCTGAACACATCGGTTTCAAGTGTTCGTGTGATACGCGTCAAAACTTTTCCTCTTAAACTGCGCGAAAAGCATGTATTCGTGCTTAATACAACGCAACAAGCTGTTTTAGACCAAAACGAGCTAGATCTGAACACATCGGTTTTGCGAGTCCGAGTGATACGCGTCAAAACTTGTTCTCTCATAACAGCGCGAAAAGCATGTATTCGTGATTAAAACAAAGAAACAAGCTGTTTTAGACCGAAACGAGCTAAATCAGAACATCGGTTTACAAGTGTCAGTGTGATACGCGTCAAAACGTTTTCTCATAACTGCGCGAAATGCATGTATTCGTGCTTAATAGAACGAAACAAGCTGTTTTAGACCGGAACGAGTTAAATCTGAACACATCGGTTTTACAAGGGTCCATGTGATACGCGTCAAAACTTTTTCTCATAACAGCGCGAAAAAGCATGTATTCGTGCTTAATAGAACGAAACAAGCTGTTTTAGACCGAAAAGAGCTAAATCTGAAAACATCGGTTTTACAAGTGTCCATGTGATACGCGTCAAAACTTTTTCTCATAACTGCGCGAAAAGCATTTATTCGTGCTTAATACAACGAAACAAGCTGTTTTACACCAAAACGAGCTCGATATGAACACACCGGTTTTACAAGTGACCGTGTGATACGCGTCAAAACTTTTTCTCTCATAACTGCGCGAAAAGCATGTATTCGAGCTTAATACAACGAAACAAGCTGTTTTAGACCAAACGGATCTAGATATGAACACATCGGTTTTACAAGTGTCCCTGTGATACGCGTCAAAACTTTTTCTCTATAACTGCGCGAAAAGCATGTATTCGTGCTTAAAACAACGACACAAGCTGTTTCAGACCGAAACAAGCTAAATCTGAACATCGGTTTACAAGTGTCAGTGTGATACGCGTCAAAACGTTTTCTCATAACTGCGCGGAAAGCATGTATTCGTGCTTAAAAGAACGAAACAAGCTGTTTTAGACCGAAACGAGCTAAATCTGAACACATCGGTTTTACAAGTGTCCGTGTGATACGCGTCAATATTTTTTCTCTCATAACTGCGCGAAAAGCATGTATTCGTGCCTAAAACAACGAAACAAGCTGTTTAGACCGAAACGAGTTAAATCTGAACACATCGGTTTTACAAGTGTCCATGTGATACGCGTCAAAACTTTTTGTCTTATAACAGCGCGAAAAGCATGTATTCGTGCTTAATACAACGAAACAAGCTGTTTAGTCCAAAACGAGCTAGATCTGAACACATCGGTTTTAAGTGTTCGTGTGATACGCGTCAAAACTTTTCCTCTCATAACTGCGCGAAAAGCATGTATTCGTGCTTAATACAACGAAACAAGCTGTTTTAGACCGAAACGAGCTAAATCTGAACACATCGGTTTTGCAAGTGTCCCTGTGATACGCGTCAAAACTTTTTCTCTCATAACTGCGCGGAAAGGATGTATTCGTGATTAAAACAAAGAAAAAAGCTGTTTTAGACCAAAACGAGCTAAATCTGAACATCGGTTTACAAGTGTCAGTGTGATACGCGTCAAAACGTTTTCTCATAACTGCGCGAAAAGCATGTATTTGTGCTTAATACAACGAAACAAGCTGTTGTATACCGAAACGAGCTAAATATGAACACATCGGTTTTACAAGCGTCCGTGTGATACGCGTCAATATTTTTCTCTCATAACTGCACAAAAAGCACGTATTCGTGCTTAATACATCGAGACAAGCTGTTTTAGACCGAAACCAGCTAAATCTGAACACATCGGTTTTACAAGTGTCCAGTGATACGCGTCAAAACTTTTTCTCATAACTGCGCGAAAAGCATGTATTCGTGCTTAATACAACGAAACGAGCTGTTTTAGACCGAAAGAGCTAAATCTGAAAACATCGGTTTTACAAGTGTCCATGTGATACGCGTCAAAACTTTTTCTCATAACTGCGATAAAAGCATTTATTCGTGCTTAAACAACGAAACAAGCTGTTTTAGACCAAACGGATCTAGGTATGAACACATCGGTTTTACAAGTGTCCCTGTGATACGCGTCAAAACTTTTTCTCTTATAACTGCGCGAAAAGCATGTATTCGTGCTTAAAACAACGACACAAGCTGTTTGAGACCGAAAGAAGCTAAATCTGAACATCGGTTTACAAGTGTCAGTGTGATACGCGTCAAAACGTTTTCTCATAACTGCGCGGAAAGCATGTATTCGTGCTTAATAGAACGAAACAAGCTGTTTTAGACCGAAACGAGCTAAATTTGAACACATCGGTTTTATAAGTGTCCATGTGATACGCGTCAAAACTTTTTGTCTTATAACAGCGCGAAAAGCATGTATTCGTGCTTAATACAACGAAACAAGCTGTTTTAGACCAAAACGAGCTAGATCTGAACACATCGTTTTTAAGTGTTCGTGTGATACGCGTCAAAACTTTTCCTCTCATAACTGCGCGAAAAGCATGTATTCGTGCTTAATACAACGAAACAAGCTGTTTTAGACCGAAACGAGTTAAATCTGAACACATCGGTTTTACAAGTGTTCCTGTGATACGCGTCAAAACTTTTTTTCTCATAACTGCGCGGAAAGGATGTATTCGTGATTATAACAGAGAAACAAGCTGGTTTAGACCGAAACGAGCTAAATCTGAACAACGGTTTACAAGTGTCAGTGTAATACGCGTCAAAACGTTTTCTCATAACTGCGCGAAAAGCATGTATTTGTGCTTAATACAACGAAACAAGCTGTTTTAGACCGAAACGAGCTAAATGTGAACACATCGGTTTTACAAGCGTCCGTGTGATACGCGTCAATGTTTTTTCTCTCATAACTGCACGAAAAGTATGTATTCGTGCTTAATACAACGAAACAAGCTGTTTTACACCAAAACGAGCTAGATATGAACACATCGGTTTTACAAGTGACGGTGTGATACGCGTCAAAACATTTCCTCTCATAACTGCGCGAAAAGCATGTATTCGTGCTTAATACAACGAGACAAGCTGTTTTGGATCGAAACGAGCTAGATCTAAACAGATCGGTTTTGCAAGTGCCCATGTGATACGCGTCAAAACTTTTTTCATAACTGCGCGAAAAGCATGTATTCGTGCTTAATACAACGAAACAAGCTGTTTTAGACCAAAACGAGCTAGATCTGAACACATCGGTTTTACAAGTGTCCGTGTGATACGCGTCAAAACTTTTTCTCATAACTGCGCGGAAAGCATGTATTTGAGCTTAATAAAACGAAACGAGCTGTTTTAGACCAAAACGAGCTAGATCTGAACACATCGGTTTTACATGTGACCGTGCAATACCCGTCAAAACTTTTTCTTTCATAACTGCGAAAAGCATGTATTCGTGCTTAATACAACGAAACAAGCTGTTTTACACCGAAAAGAGCTAAATCTGAACACATCGGTTATACGTGTCCCTGTGATACGCGTCAAAACTTTTTCTCTTAAAACTTCGCGCAAAGCATGTATCGTGCTTAATACAACAAAACAAGCTGTTTTAGACCAAAACGAGCTAAATCTGAACATCGGTTTACAAGTGTCAGTGTGATACGCGTCAAAACGTTTTCTCATAACTGCGCGGAAAGCATGTATTCGTGCTTAAAAGAACGAAACAAGCTGTTTTAGACCGAAACGAGCTAAATCTGAACACATCGGTTTTACAAGTGTCCGTGTGATACGCGTCAATATTTTTTCTCTCATAACTGCGCGAAAAGCATGTATTCGTGCCTAAAACAACGAAACAAGCTGTTTTAGACCGAAACGAGTTAAATCTGAACACATCGGTTTTACAAGTGTCCATGTGATACGCGTCAAAACTTTTTGTCTTATAACAGCGCGAAAAGCATGTATTCGTGCTTAATACAACGAAACAAGCTGTTTAGTCCAAAACGAGCTAGATCTGAACACATCGGTTTTAAGTGTTCGTGTGATACGCGTCAAAACTTTTCCTCTCATAACTGCGCGAAAAGCATGTATTCGTGCTTAATACAACGAAACAAGCTGTTTTAGACCGAAACGAGCTAAATCTGAACACATCGGTTTTGCAAGTGTCCCTGTGATACGCGTCAAAACTTTTTCTCTCATAACTGCGCGGAAAGGATGTATTCGTGATTAAAACAAAGAAAAAAGCTGTTTTAGACCAAAACGAGCTAAATCTGAACATCGGTTTACAAGTGTCAGTGTGATACGCGTCAAAACGTTTTCTCATAACTGCGCGAAAAGCATGTATTTGTGCTTAATACAACGAAACAAGCTGTTGTATACCGAAACGAGCTAAATATGAACACATCGGTTTTACAAGCGTCCGTGTGATACGCGTCAATATTTTTTCTCTCATAACTGCACAAAAAGCACGTATTCGTGCTTAATACATCGAGACAAGCTGTTTTAGACCGAAACCAGCTAAATCTGAACACATCGGTTTTACAAGTGTCCAGTGATACGCGTCAAAACTTTTTCTCATAACTGCGCGAAAAGCATGTATTCGTGCTTAATACAACGAAACGAGCTGTTTTAGACCGAAAAGAGCTAAATCTGAAAACATCGGTTTTACAAGTGTCCATGTGATACGCGTCAAAACTTTTTCTCATAACTGCGATAAAAGCATTTATTCGTGCTTAAACAACGAAACAAGCTGTTTTAGACCAAACGGATCTAGGTATGAACACATCGGTTTTACAAGTGTCCCTGTGATACGCGTCAAAACTTTTTCTCTTATAACTGCGCGAAAAGCATGTATTCGTGCTTAAAACAACGACACAAGCTGTTTGAGACCGAAAGAAGCTAAATCTGAACATCGGTTTACAAGTGTCAGTGTGATACGCGTCAAAACGTTTTCTCATAACTGCGCGGAAAGCATGTGTTCGTGCTTAATAGAACGAAACAAGCTGTTTTAGACCGAAACGAGCTAAATTTGAACACATCGGTTTTATAAGTGTCCATGTGATACGCGTCAAAACTTTTTGTCTTATAACAGCGCGAAAAGCATGTATTCGTGCTTAATACAACGAAACAAGCTGTTTTAGACCAAAACGAGCTAGATCTGAACACATCGTTTTTAAGTGTTCGTGTGATACGCGTCAAAACTTTTCCTCTCATAACTGCGCGAAAAGCATGTATTCGTGCTTAATACAACGAAACAAGCTGTTTTAGACCGAAACGAGTTAAATCTGAACACATCGGTTTTACAAGTGTTCCTGTGATACGCGTCAAAACTTTTTTTCTCATAACTGCGCGGAAAGGATGTATTCGTGATTATAACAGAGAAACAAGCTGGTTTAGACCGAAACGAGCTAAATCTGAACAACGGTTTACAAGTGTCAGTGTAATACGCGTCAAAACGTTTTCTCATAACTGCGCGAAAAGCATGTATTTGTGCTTAATACAACGAAACAAGCTGTTTTAGACCGAAACGAGCTAAATGTGAACACATCGGTTTTACAAGCGTCCGTGTGATACGCGTCAATGTTTTTTCTCTCATAACTGCACGAAAAGTATGTATTCGTGCTTAATACAACGAAACAAGCTGTTTTACACCAAAACGAGCTAGATATGAACACATCGGTTTTACAAGTGACGGTGTGATACGCGTCAAAACATTTCCTCTCATAACTGCGCGAAAAGCATGTATTCGTGCTTAATACAACGAGACAAGCTGTTTTGGATCGAAACGAGCTAGATCTAAACAGATCGGTTTTGCAAGTGCCCATGTGATACGCGTCAAAACTTTTTTCATAACTGCGCGAAAAGCATGTATTCGTGCTTAATACAACGAAACAAGCTGTTTTAGACCAAAACGAGCTAGATCTGAACACATCGGTTTTACAAGTGTCCGTGTGATACGCGTCAAAACTTTTTCTCATAACTGCGCGGAAAGCATGTATTTGAGCTTAATAAAACGAAACGAGCTGTTTTAGACCAAAACGAGCTAGATCTGAACACATCGGTTTTACATGTGACCGTGCAATACCCGTCAAAACTTTTTCTTTCATAACTGCGAAAAGCATGTATTCGTGCTTAATACAACGAAACAAGCTGTTTTACACCGAAAAGAGCTAAATCTGAACACATCGGTTATACGTGTCCCTGTGATACGCGTCAAAACTTTTTCTCTTAAAACTTCGCGCAAAGCATGTATCGTGCCTAATACAACAAAACAAGCTGTTTTAGACCAAAACGAGCTAAATCTGAACACATCGGTTTTACAAGTGTCCATGTGATACGCGTCAAAACTTTTTTTCATAACAGCGTGAAAAGCATGTATTCGTGCTTAATAGAACGAAACAAGCTGTTTTAGACCGAAACGAGCTCAATCTGAACTCATCGGTTTTACAAGTGTCCATGTGATACGCGTCAAAACTTTTTCTTATAACTGCGCGAAAAGCATGTATTCGTGCTTAATACAACGAAACAAGCTGTTTTAGACCGAAACCAGCTAGATCTGAACGCATCGGTTTTGTAAGTGTCCATGTGATACGCGTCAAAACTTTTTCTCTCATAACTGCGCGAAAACCATGTATTCGTGCTTAAAACAACGAAACAAGCTGTTTTAGACCGAAACGAGCTAAATCTGAACTCATCGGTTTTACAAGTGTCCATGTGATACGCGTCAAAACTTTTTCTCTCATAACTGCGCGAAAAGCATGTATTCGCGCTTAAAACAACGAAACAAGCTGTTTTAGACCGAAACGAGCTAAATCTTAACACATCGGTTATGCAAGTGTCCATGTGATACGCGTCAAAACTTTCTCTCTCATAACTTCGCGAAAAGCATGTATTCGTGCTAAAACAAAGAAACAAGCTGCTTTAGACCGAAACGAGCAAAATCTGAACACATCGGTTTTGCAAGGGTCCATGTGATACGCGTCAAAACTTTCTCTCTCATAACTTCGCGAAAAGCATGTATTCGTGCTAAAACAACGAAACAAGCTGTTTTAGACGAAACGAGTTAAATCTGAACACGTCGGTTTTACAAGTGTTCATGTGATACGCGTCAAAACTTTTTGTCTTATAACAGCGCGAAAAGCATGTATTCGTGTTTAATACAACATAACAAGCTGTTTTACACCAAAACGAGCTAGATATGAACACACCGGTTTTACAAGTGACCGTGTGATAGGCGTCAAAACTTTTTCTCTTAAAACTGCGCGAAAAGCATGTATTTGTGCTTAAAACAACGACACAAGCTGTTTTAGACCGAAACAAGCTAAATCTGAACATCGGTTTACAAGTGCCAGTGTGATACGCGTCAAAATGTTTTCCCATAACAGCGCGAAAAGCATGTATTCGTGCTTAATACAACGAAACAAGCTGTTTTAGACCGAAACGAGCTAAATCTGAACACATCGGTTTTACAAGTGTCCGTGTGATACGCGTCAAAACTTTTTCTCTTATAACTGCGCGAAAAGCATGTATTCGTGCCTAAAACAACGACACAAGCTGTTTCAGACCGAAACAAGCTAAATTCTGAACATCGGTTTACAAGTGTCAGTGTGATACGCGTCAAAACGTTTTCTCATAACTGCGCGGAAAGCATGTATTCGTGCTTAATAGAACGAAACAAGCTGTTTTAGACCGAAAAGAGCTAAATCTGAACACATCGGTTTTACAAGTGTTCGTGTGATACGCGTCAAAACTTTTCCTCTCATAACTGCGCGAAAAGCATGTATTCGTGCTTAATACAACGAAACAAGCTGTTTTAGACCGAAACGAGCTAAATCTGAACACATCGATTTTACAAGTGTCCCTGTGATACGCGTTAAAACTTTTTCTCTCATAACTGCGCGGAAAGGATGTATTCGTGATTAAAACAAAGAAACAAGCTGGTTTAGACCGAAACGAGCTAAATGTGAACACATCGGTTTTACAAGCGTCCGTGTGATACGCGTCAATGTTTTTTCTCTCATAACTGCACGAAAAGTATGTATTCTTGCTTAATACAACGAAACAAGCTGTTTTACACCAAAACGAGATAGATATGAACACATCGGTTTTACAAGTGACCGTGTGATACGCGTCAAAACTTTTCCTCTCATAACTGCGCGAAAAGCATGTATTCGTGCTTAATACAACGAGACAAGCTGTTTTAGATCAAAACGAGCTAGATCTAAACAGATCGGTTTTGCAAGTGTCCATGTGATACGCGTCAAACTTTTTCTCATAACTGCGCGGAAAGCATGTATTCGTGCTTAATAGAACGAAACAAGCTGTTTTAGACCGAAACGAGCTAAATCTGAACACATCGGTTTTACAAGTGTCCGTGTGATAAGCGTCAATATTTTTTCTCTCATAACTGCGCGAAAAGCATGTAAACGTGCCTAAAACAACGAAACAAGCTGTTTTAGACCGAAACGAGTTAAATCTGAACACATCGGTTTTACAAGTGTCCATGTGATACGCGTCAAAACTTTTTGTCTTATAACAGCGCGAAAAGCATGTATTCGTGCTTAATAGAACGAAGCAAGCTGTTTTAACCAAAACGAGCTAGATCTGAACACATCGGTTTTACATGTGACCGTGCGATACCCGTCAAAACTTTTTCTTTCATAACTGCGAAAAGCATGTATTCGTGCTTAATACAACGAAACAAGCTGTTTTACACCGAAAAGAGCTAAATCTGAACACATCGGTTATACGTGTCCCTGTGATACGCGTCAAAAGTTTTTCTCTTAAAACTTCGCGCAAAGCATGTATCGTGCTTAATACAACGAAACAAGCTGTTTTAGACCGAAACCAGCTAGATCTGAACGCATCGGTTTTGTAAGTGTCCATGTGATACGCGTCAAAACTTTTTCTCTCATAACTGCGCGAAAACCATGTATTCGTGCTTAAAACAACGAAACAAGCTGTTTTAGACCGAAACGAGCTAAATCTGAACTCATCGGTTTTACAAGTGTCCATGTGATACGCGTCAAAACTTTTTCTCATAACTGCGCAAAAAGCATGTATTCGTGCTTAATACAACGAAACAAGCTGTTTTAGACCGAAACCAGCTAGATCTGAACACATCGGTTTTGTAAGTGTCCATGTGATACGCGTCAAAACATTTCCTCTCATAACTGCGCAAAAAGCAGGTATTCGTGCTTAATACAACGAGACAAGCTGTTTTAGATCGAAACGAGCTAGATCTAAACAGATCGGTTTTGCAAGTGTCCATGTGATACGCGTCAAAACATTTTCTCATAACTGCGCGGAAAGCATGTATTCTTGCTTAATAGAACGAAACAAGCTGCTTTAGACCGAAACGAGCTAAATCTGAACACATCGGTTTCACAAGTGTCCGTGTGATAAGCGTCAATATTTTTCTCTCATAACTGCGCGAAAAGCATGTATTCGTGCCTAAAACAACGAAACAAGCTGTTTTAGACCGAAACGAGTTAAATCTGAACACATCGGTTTTACAAGTGTCCATGTGATACGCGTCAAAACTTTTTGTCTTATAACAGCGCGAAAAGCATGTATTCGTGCTTAATACAACGAAACAAGCTGTTTTAGACCAAAACGAGCTAGATCTGAACACATCGATTTTAAGTGTTCGTGTGATACGCGTCAAAACTTTTCCTCTCATAACTGCGCGGAAAGGATGTATTCGTGATTAAAACAAAGAAACAAGCTGGTTTAGACCGAAACGAGCTAAATGTGAACACATCGGTTTTACAAGCGTCCGTGTGATACGCGTCAATGTTTTTTCTCTCATAACTGCACGAAAAGTATGTATTCGTGCTTAATACAACGAAACAAGCTGTTTTAGACCGAAACGAGCTAAATGTGAACACATCGGTTTTACAAGCGTCCGTGTGATACGCGTCAATGTTTTTTCTCTCATAACTGCACGAAAAGTATGTATTCGTGCTTAATACAACGAAACAAGCTGTTTTACACCAAAACGAGCTAGATATGAACACATCGGTTTTACAAGTGCCCATGTGATACGCGCCAAAACTTTTTTCATAACTGCGCGAAAAGCATGTATTCGTGCTTAATACAACGAAACAAGCTGTTTTAGACCAAAACGAGCTAGATCTGAACACATCGGTCTTACAAGTGTCCGTGTGATACGCGTCAAAACTTTTTCTCATAACTGCGCGGAAAGCATGTATTCGTGCTTAATAAAACGAAACAAGCTGTTTTAGACCAAAACGAGCTAGATCTGAACACATCGGTTTTACATGTGACCGTGCGATACCCGTCAAAACTTTTTCTTTCATAACTGCGAAAAGCATGTATTCGTGCTTAATACAACGAAACAAGCTGTTTTACACCGAAAAGAGCTAAATCTGAACACATCGCTTATACGTGTCCCTGTGATACGCGTCAAAACTTTTTCTCTTAAAACTTCGCGCAAAGCATGTATCGTGCTTAATACAACAAAACAAGCTGTTTTAGACCGAAACGAGCTAAATCTGAACACATCGGTTTTACAAGTGTCCGCGTGATAAGCGTCAATATTTTTTCTCTCATAACTGCGCGAAAAGCATGTAAACGTGCCTAAAACAACGAAACAAGCTGTTTTAGACCGAAACGAGTTAAATCTGAACACATCGGTTTTACAAGTGTCCATGTGATACGCGTCAAAACTTTTTGTCTTATAACAGCGCGAAAAGCATGTATTCGTGCTTAATACAACGAAACAAGCTGTTTTAGACCAAAACGAGCTAGATCTGAACACATCGGTTTTAAGTGTTCGTGTGATACGCGTCAAAACTTTTCCTCTCAGAACTGCGCGGAAAGGATGTATTCGTGATTAAAACAAAGAAACAAGCTGGTTTAGACCGAAACGAGCTAAATCTGAACATCGGTTTACAAGTGTCAGTGTGATACGCGTCAAAACGTTTTCTCATAACTGCGCGAAAAGCATGTATTTGTGCTTAATACAACGAAACAAGCTGTTTTAGACCGAAACGAGCTAAATGTGAACACATCGGTTTTACAAGCGTCCGTGTGATACGCGTCAATGTTTTTTCTCTCATAACTGCACGAAAAGTATGTATTCGTGCTTAATACAACGAAACAAGCTGTTTTACACCAAAACGAGCTAGATATGAACACATCGCTTTTACAAGTGCCCATGTGATACGCGTCAAAACTTTTTTTCATAACTGCGCGAAAAGCATGTATTCGTGCTTAATACAACGAAACAAGCTGTTTTAGACCAAAACGAGCTAGATCTGAACACATCGGTCTTACAAGTGTCCGTGTGATACGCGTCAAAACTTTTTCTCATAACTGCGCGGAAAGCATGTATTCGTGCTTAATAGAACGAAACAAGCTGTTTTAGACCAAAACGAGCTAGATCTGAACACATCGGTTTTACATGTGACCGTGCGATACCCGTCAAAACTTTTTCTTTCATAACTGCGAAAAGCATGTATTCGTGCTTAATACAACGAAACAAGCTGTTTTACACCGAAAAGAGCTAAATCTGAACACATCGGTTATACGTGTCCCTGTGATACGCGTCAAAACTTTTTGCTCGTTAAAACTTCGCGCAAAGCATGTATCGTGCTTAATACAACGAAACAAGCTGTTTTAGACCGAAACCAGCTAGATCTGAACGCATCGGTTTTGTAAGTGTCCATGTGATACGCGTCAAAACTTTTTCTCTCATAACTGCGCGAAAACCATGTATTCGTGCCTAAAACAACGAAACAAGCTGTTTTAGACCGAAACGAGCTAAATCTGAACTCATCGGTTTTACAAGTGTCCATGTGATACGCGTCAAAACTTTTTCTCATAACTGCGCAAAAAGCATGTATTCGTGCTTAATACAACGAAACAAGCTGTTTTAGACCAAAACGAGCTAGATCTGAACACATCGGTTTTAAGTGTTCGTGTGATACGCGTCAAAACTTTTCCTCTCAGAACTGCGCGGAAAGGATGTATTCGTGATTAAAACAAAGAAACAAGCTGGTTTAGACCGAAACGAGCTAAATCTGAACATCGGTTTACAAGTGTCAGTGTGATACGCGTCAAAACGTTTTCTCATAACTGCGCGAAAAGCATGTATTTGTGCTTAATACAACGAAACAAGCTGTTTTAGACCGAAACGAGCTAAATGTGAACACATCGGTTTTACAAGCGTCCGTGTGATACGCGTCAATGTTTTTTCTCTCATAACTGCACGAAAAGTATGTATTCGTGCTTAATACAACGAAACAAGCTGTTTTACACCAAAACGAGCTAGATATGAACACATCGCTTTTACAAGTGCCCATGTGATACGCGTCAAAACTTTTTTTCATAACTGCGCGAAAAGCATGTATTCGTGCTTAATACAACGAAACAAGCTGTTTTAGACCAAAACGAGCTAGATCTGAACACATCGGTCTTACAAGTGTCCGTGTGATACGCGTCAAAACTTTTTCTCATAACTGCGCGGAAAGCATGTATTCGTGCTTAATAGAACGAAACAAGCTGTTTTAGACCAAAACGAGCTAGATCTGAACACATCGGTTTTACATGTGACCGTGCGATACCCGTCAAAACTTTTTCTTTCATAACTGCGAAAAGCATGTATTCGTGCTTAATACAACGAAACAAGCTGTTTTACACCGAAAAGAGCTAAATCTGAACACATCGGTTATACGTGTCCCTGTGATACGCGTCAAAACTTTTTCTCTTAAAACTTCGCGCAAAGCATGTATCGTGCTTAATACAACGAAACAAGCTGTTTTAGACCGAAACCAGCTAGATCTGAACGCATCGGTTTTGTAAGTGTCCATGTGATACGCGTCAAAACTTTTTCTCTCATAACTGCGCGAAAACCATGTATTCGTGCTTAAAACAACGAAACAAGCTGTTTTAGACCGAAACGAGCTAAATCTGAACTCATCGGTTTTACAAGTGTCCATGTGATACGCGTCAAAACTTTTTCTCATAACTGCGCAAAAAGCATGTATTCGTGCTTAATACAACGAAACAAGCTGTTTTAGACCGAAACCAGCTAGATCTGAACACATCGGTTTTGTAAGTGTCCATGTGATACGCGTCAAAACTTTTCCTCTCATAACTGCGCGAAAAGCATGTATTTGTGCTTAATACAACGAAACAAGCTGTTTTAGACCGAAACGAGCTAAATGTGAACACATCGGTTTTACAAGCGTCCGTGTGATACGCGTCAATGTTTTTTCTCTCATAACTGCACGAAAAGTATGTATTCGTGCTTAATACAACGAAACAAGCTGTTTTACACCAAAACGAGCTAGATATGAACACATCGCTTTTACAAGTGCCCATGTGATACGCGTCAAAACTTTTTTTCATAACTGCGCGAAAAGCATGTATTCGTGCTTAATACAACGAAACAAGCTGTTTTAGACCAAAACGAGCTAGATCTGAACACATCGGTCTTACAAGTGTCCGTGTGATACGCGTCAAAACTTTTTCTCATAACTGCGCGGAAAGCATGTATTCGTGCTTAATAGAACGAAACAAGCTGTTTTAGACCAAAACGAGCTAGATCTGAACACATCGGTTTTACATGTGACCGTGCGATACCCGTCAAAACTTTTTCTTTCATAACTGCGAAAAGCATGTATTCGTGCTTAATACAACGAAACAAGCTGTTTTACACCGAAAAGAGCTAAATCTGAACACATCGGTTATACGTGTCCCTGTGATACGCGTCAAAACTTTTTCTCTTAAAACTTCGCGCAAAGCATGTATCGTGCTTAATACAACGAAACAAGCTGTTTTAGACCGAAACCAGCTAGATCTGAACGCATCGGTTTTGTAAGTGTCCATGTGATACGCGTCAAAACTTTTTCTCTCATAACTGCGCGAAAACCATGTATTCGTGCTTAAAACAACGAAACAAGCTGTTTTAGACCGAAACGAGCTAAATCTGAACTCATCGGTTTTACAAGTGTCCATGTGATACGCGTCAAAACTTTTTCTCATAACTGCGCAAAAAGCATGTATTCGTGCTTAATACAACGAAACAAGCTGTTTTAGACCGAAACCAGCTAGATCTGAACACATCGGTTTTGTAAGTGTCCATGTGATACGCGTCAAAACTTTTCCTCTCATAACTGCGCAAAAAGCATGTATTCGTGCTTAATACAACGAGACAAGCTGTTTTAGATCGAAACGAGCTAGATCTAAACAGATCGGTTTTGCAAGTGTCCATGTGATACGCGTCAAAACTTTTTCTCATAACTGCGCGGAAAGCATGTATTCGTGCTTAATAGAACGAAACAAGCTGTTTTAGACCGAAACGAGCTAAATCTGAACACATCGGTTTTACAAGTGTCCGTGTGATAAGCGTCAATATTTTTTCTCTCATAACTGCGCGAAAAGCATGTATTCGTACCTAAAACAACGAAACAAGCTGTTTTAGACCGAAACGAGTTAAATCTGAACACATCGGTTTTACAAGTGTCCATGTGATACGCGTCAAAACTTTTTGTCTTATAACAGCGCGAAAAGCATGTATTCGTGCTTAATACAACGAAACAAGCTGTTTTAGACCAAAACGAGCTAGATCTGAACACATCGATTTTAAGTGTTCGTGTGATACGCGTCAAAACTTTTCCTCTCATAACTGCGCGGAAAGGATGTATTCGTGATTAAAACAAAGAAACAAGCTGGTTTAGACCGAAACGAGCTAAATCTGAACATCGGTTTACAAGTGTCAGTGTGATACGCGTCAAAACGTTTTCTCATAACTGCGCGAAAAGCATGTATTTGTGCTTAATACAACGAAACAAGCTGTTTTAGACCGAAACGAGCTAAATGTGAACACATCGGTTTTACAAGCGTCCGTGTGATACGCGTCAATGTTTTTCTCTCATAACTGCACGAAAAGTATGTATTCGTGCTTAATACAACGAAACAAGCTGTTTTACACCAAAACGAGCTAGATATGAACACATCGGTTTTACAAGTGCCCATGTGATACGCCTTAAAATATTTTTTTCATAACTGCGCGAAAAGCATGTATTCGTGCTTAATACAACGAAACAAGCTGTTTTAGACCAAAACGAGCTAGATCTGAACACATCGGTCTTACAAGTGTCCGTGTGATACGCGTCAAAACTTTTTCTCATAACTGCGCGGAAAGCATGTATTCGTGCTTAATAGAACGAAACAAGCTGTTTTAGACCAAAACGAGCTAGATCTGAACACATCGGTTTTGTAAGTGTTCATGTGATACGCGTCAAAACTTTTTCTCTCATAACTGCGCGAAAACCATGTATTCGTGCTTAAAACAACGAAACAAGCTGTTTTAGACCGAAACGAGCTAAATCTGAACTCATCGGTTTTACAAGTGTCCATGTGATACGCGTCAAAACTTTTTGTCTTATAACAGCGCGAAAAGCATGTATTCGTGCTTAATACAACGAAACAAGCTGTTTTAGACCAAAACGAGCTAGATCTGAACACATCGATTTTAAGTGTTCGTGTGATACGCGTCAAAACTTTTCCTCTCATAACTGCGCGGAAAGGATGTATTCGTGATTAAAACAAAGAAACAAGCTGGTTTAGACCGAAACGAGCTAAATCTGAACATCGGTTTACAAGTGTCAGTGTGATACGCGTCAAAACGTTTTCTCATAACTGCGCGAAAAGCATGTATTTGTGCTTAATACAACGAAACAAGCTGTTTTAGACCGAAACGAACTAAATGTGAACACATCGGTTTTACAAGCGTCCGTGTGATACGCGTCAATGTTTTTCTCTCATAACTGCACGAAAAGTATGTATTCGTGCTTAATACAACGAAACAAGCTGTTTTACACCAAAACGAGCTAGATATGAACACATCGGTTTTACAAGTGCCCATGTGATACGCCTTAAAATATTTTTTTCATAACTGCGCAAAAAGCATGTATTCGTGCTTAATACAACGAGACAAGCTGTTTTAGATCGAAACGAGCTAGATCTAAACAGATCGGTTTTGCAAGTGTCCATGTGATACGCGTCAAAACTTTTTCTCATAACTGCGCGGAAAGCATGTATTCGTGCTTAATAGAACGAAACAAGCTGTTTTAGACCGAAACGAGCTAAATCTGAACACATCGGTTTTACAAGTGTCCGTGTGATAAGCGTCAATATTTTTTCTCTCATAACTGCGCGAAAAGCATGTATTCGTACCTAAAACAACGAAACAAGCTGTTTTAGACCGAAACGAGTTAAATCTGAACACATCGGTTTTACAAGTGTCCATGTGATACGCGTCAAAACTTTTTGTCTTATAACAGCGCGAAAAGCATGTATTCGTGCTTAATACAACGAAACAAGCTGTTTTAGACCAAAACGAGCTAGATCTGAACACATCGATTTTAAGTGTTCGTGTGATACGCGTCAAAACATTTCCTCTCATAACTGCGCGGAAAGGATGTATTCGTGATTAAAACAAAGAAACAAGCTGGTTTAGACCGAAACGAGCTAAATCTGAACATCGGTTTACAAGTGTCAGTGTGATACGCGTCAAAACGTTTTCTCATAACTGCGCGAAAAGCATGTATTTGTGCTTAATACAACGAAACAAGCTGTTTTAGACCGAAACGAGCTAAATGTGAACACATCGGTTTTACAAGCGTCCGTGTGATACGCGTCAATGTTTTTCTCTCATAACTGCACGAAAAGTATGTATTCGTGCTTAATACAACGAAACAAGCTGTTTTACACCAAAACGAGCTAGATATGAACACATCGGTTTTACAAGTGCCCATGTGATACGCCTTAAAATATTTTTTTCATAACTGCGCGAAAAGCATGTATTCGTGCTTAATACAACGAAACAAGCTGTTTTAGACCAAAACGAGCTAGATCTGAACACATCGGTCTTACAAGTGTCCGTGTGATACGCGTCAAAACTTTTTCTCATAACTGCGCGGAAAGCATGTATTCGTGCTTAATAGAACGAAACAAGCTGTTTTAGACCAAAACGAGCTAGATCTGAACACATCGGTTTTGTAAGTGTTCATGTGATACGCGTCAAAACTTTTTCTCTCATAACTGCGCGAAAACCATGTATTCGTGCTTAAAACAACGAAACAAGCTGTTTTAGACCGAAACGAGCTAAATCTGAACTCATCGGTTTTACAAGTGTCCATGTGATACGCGTCAAAACTTTTTGTCTTATAACAGCGCGAAAAGCATGTATTCGTGCTTAATACAACGAAACAAGCTGTTTTAGACCAAAACGAGCTAGATCTGAACACATCGATTTTAAGTGTTCGTGTGATACGCGTCAAAACTTTTCCTCTCATAACTGCGCGGAAAGGATGTATTCGTGATTAAAACAAAGAAACAAGCTGGTTTAGACCGAAACGAGCTAAATCTGAACATCGGTTTACAAGTGTCAGTGTGATATGCGTCAAAACGTTTTCTCATAACTGCGCGAAAAGCATGTATTTGTGCTTAATACAACGAAACAAGCTGTTTTAGACCGAAACGAACTAAATGTGAACACATCGGTTTTACAAGCGTCCGTGTGATACGCGTCAATGTTTTTCTCTCATAACTGCACGAAAAGTATGTATTCGTGCTTAATACAACGAAACAAGCTGTTTTACACCAAAACGAGCTAGATATGAACACATCGGTTTTACAAGTGCCCATGTGATACGCCTTAAAATATTTTTTTCATAACTGCGCGAAAAGCATGTATTCGTGCTTAATACAACGAAACAAGCTGTTTTAGACCAAAACGAGCTAGATCTGAACACATCGGTCTTACAAGTGTCCGTGTGATACGCGTCAAAACTTTTTCTCATAACTGCGCGGAAAGCATGTATTCGTGCTTAATAGAACGAAACAAGCTGTTTTAGACCAAAACGAGCTAGATCTGAACACATCGGTTTTACATGTGACCGTGCGATACCCGTCAAAACTTTTTCTTTCATAACTGCGAAAAGCATGTATTTGTGCTCATTACAACGAAACAAGCTGTTTTACACCGAAAAGAGCTAAATCTGAACACATCGGTTATACGTGTCCCTGTGATACGCGTCAAAACGTTTTCTCTTAAAACTTCGCGCAAAGCATGTATCGTGCTTAATACAACGAAACAAGCTGTTTTAGACCGAAACCAGCTAGATCTGAACGCATCGGTTTTGTAAGTGTTCATGTGATACGCGTCAAAACTTTTTCTCTCATAACTGCGCGAAAACCATGTATTCGTGCTTAAAACAACGAAACAAGCTGTTTTAGACCGAAACGAGCTAAATCTGAACTCATCGGTTTTACAAGTGTCCATGTGATACGCGTCAAAACTTTTTCTCATAACTGCGCAAAAAGCATGTATTCGTGCTTAATACAACGAAACAAGCTGTTTTAGACCGAAACCAGCTAGATCTGAACACATCGGTTTTGTAAGTGTCCATGTGATACGCGTCAGAACTTTTCCTCTCATAACTGCGCAAAAAGCATGTATTCGTGCCTAATACAACGAGACAAGCTGTTTTAGATCGAAACGAGCTAGATCTAAACAGATCGGTTTTGCAAGTGTCCATGTGATACGCGTCAAAACTTTTTCTCATAACTGCGCGGAAAGCATGTATTCGTGCTTAATAGAACGAAACAAGCTGTTTTAGACCGAAACGAGCTAAATCTGAACACATCGGTTTTACAAGTGTCCGTGTGATAAGCGTCAATATTTTTTCTCTCATAACTGCGCGAAAAGCATGTATTCGTACCTAAAACAACGAAACAAGCTGTTTTAGACCGAAACGAGTTAAATCTGAACACATCGGTTTTACAAGTGTCCATGTGATACGTGTCAAAACTTTTTGTCTTATAACAGCGCGAAAAGCATGTATTCGTGCTTAATACAACGAAACAAGCTGTTTTAGACCAAAACGAGCTAGATCTGAACACATCGATTTTAAGTGTTCGTGTGATACGCGTCAAAACTTTTCCTCTCATAACTGCGCGGAAAGGATGTATTCGTGATTAAAACAAAGAAAGAAGCTAGTTTAGACCGAAACGAGCTAAATCTGAACATCGATTTACAAGTGTCAGTGTGATACGCGTCAAAACGTTTTCTCATAACTGCGCGAAAAGCATGTATTTGTGCTTAATACAACGAAACAAGCTGTTTTAGACCGAAACGAGCTAAATGTGAACACATCGGTTTTACAAGCGTCCGTGTGATACGCGTCAATGTTTTTTTCTCTCATAACTGCACGAAAAGTATGTATTCGTGCTTAATACAACGAAACAAGCTGTTTTACACCAAAACGAGCTAGATATGAACATATCGGTTTTACAAGTGCCCATGTGATACGCGTCAAAACTTTTTTTCATAACTGCGCGAAAAGCATGTATTCGTGCTTAATACAACGAAACAAGCTGTTTTAGACCAAAACGAGCTAGATCTGAACACATCGATTTTAAGTGTTCGTGTGATACGCGTCAAAACTTTTCCTCTCATAACTGCGCGAAAAGGATGTATTCGTGATTAAAACAAAGAAACAAGCTGGTTTAGACCGAAACGAGCTAAATCTGAACATCGGTTTACAAGTGTCCGTGTGATACGCGTCAAAACTTTTTCTCATAACTGCGCGGAAAGCATGTATTCGTGCTTAATAGAACGAAACAAGCTGTTTTAGACCAAAACGAGCTAGATCTGAACACATCGGTTTTACATGTGACCGTGCGATACCCGTCAAAACTTTTTCTTTCATAACTGCGAAAAGCATGTATTTGTGCTCATTACAACGAAACAAGCTGTTTTACACCGAAAAGAGCTAAATCTGAACACATCGGTTATACGTGTCCCTGTGATACGCGTCAAAACGTTTTCTCTTAAAACTTCGCGCAAAGCATGTATCGTGCTTAATACAACGAAACAAGCTGTTTTAGACCGAAACCAGCTAGATCTGAACGCATCGGTTTTGTAAGTGTTCATGTGATACGCGTCAAAACTTTTTCTCTCATAACTGCGCGAAAACCATGTATTCGTGCTTAAAACAACGAAACAAGCTGTTTTAGACCGAAACGAGCTAAATCTGAACTCATCGGTTTTACAAGTGTCCATGTGATACGCGTCAAAACTTTTTCTCATAACTGCGCAAAAAGCATGTATTCGTGCTTAATACAACGAAACAAGCTGTTTTAGACCGAAACCAGCTAGATCTGAAGACATCGGTTTTGTAAGTGTCCATGTGATACGCGTCAGAACTTTTCCTCTCATAACTGCGCAAAAAGCATGTATTCGTGCTTAATACAACGAGACAAGCTGTTTTAGATCGAAACGAGCTAGATCTAAACAGATCGGTTTTGCAAGTGTCCATGTGATACGCGTCAAAACTTTTTCTCATAACTGCGCGGAAAGCATGTATTCGTGCTTAATAGAACGAAACAAGCTGTTTTAGACCGAAACGAGCTAAATCTGAACACATCGGTTTTACAAGTGTCCGTGTGATAAGCGTCAATATTTTTTCTCTCATAACTGCGCGAAAAGCATGTATTCGTACCTAAAACAACGAAACAAGCTGTTTTAGACCGAAACGAGTTAAATCTGAACACATCGGTTTTACAAGTGTCCATGTGATACGCGTCAAAACTTTTTGTCTTATAACAGCGCGAAAAGCATGTATTCGTGCTTAATACAACGAAACAAGCTGTTTTAGACCAAAACGAGCTAGATCTGAACACATCGATTTTAAGTGTTCGTGTGATACGCGTCAAAACTTTTCCTCTCATAACTGCGCGGAAAGGATGTATTCGTGATTAAAACAAAGAAAGAAGCTGGTTTAGACCGAAACGAGCTAAATCTGAACATCGATTTACAAGTGTCAGTGTGATACGCGTCAAAACGTTTTCTCATAACTGCGCGAAAAGCATGTATTTTTGCTTAATACAACGAAACAAGCTGTTTTAGACCGAAACGAGCTAAATGTGAACACATCGGTTTTACAAGCGTCCGTGTGATACGCGTCAATGTTTTTTCTCTCATAACTGCACGAAAAGTATGTATTCGTGCTTAATACAACGAAACAAGCTGTTTTACACCAAAACGAGCTTAATCTGAACACATCGGTTTTACAAGTGTCCATGTGATACGCGTCAAAACTTTTTTTCATAACAGCGCGAAAAGCATGTGTTCGTGCTTAAAACAACGACACAAGCTGTTTCAGACCGAAACAAGCTAAATCTGAACATCGGTTTACAAGTGTCAGTGTGATACGCGTCAAAACGTTTTCTCATAACTGCGCGGAAAGCATGTATTCGTGCTTAATAGAAAGAAACAAGCTGTTTTAGACCGAAAAGAGCTAAATCTGAACACATCGGTTTTACAAGTGTTCGTGTGATACGCGTCAAAACTTTTCCTCTCATAACTGCGCGAAAGGCATGTATTCGTGCCTAATACAACGAAACAAGCTGTTTTAGACCGAAACGAGCTAAATCTGAACACATCGATTTTACAAGTGTCCCTGTGATACGCGTCAAAACTTTTTCTCTCATAACTGCGCGGAAAGGATGTATTCGTGATTAAAACAAAGAAACAAGCTGGTTTAGACCGAAACGAGCTAAATCTGAACATCGGTTTACAAGTGTCAGTGTGATACGCGTCAAAACGTTTTCTCATAACTGCGCGAAAAGCATGTATTTGTGCTTAATACAACGAAAGAAGCTGTTTTAGATCGAAACGAGCTAGATCTAAACCGATCGGTTTTGCAAGTGTCCATGTGATACGCGTCAAAACTTTTTTTCATAACTGCGCGAAAAGCATGTATTCGTGCTTAATACAACGAAACAAGCTGTTTTAGACCAAAGCGAGCTAGATCTGAACACTTCGGTTTTACAAGTGACCGTGCGATACCCGTCAAAACTTTTTCTTTCATAACTGCGAAAAGCATGTATTCGTGCTTAATACAACGAAACAAGCTGTTTTACACCGAAAAGAGCTAAATCTGTACACATCGGTTTTACAAGTGTCCATGTGATACGCGTCAAAACTTTTTTCATAACAGCGCGAAAAGCATGTATTCGTGCTTAATAGAACGAAACAAGCTGTTTTAGACCGAAACGAGCTAAATCTGAACTCATCGGTTTTACAAGTGTCCATGTGATACGCGTAAAAACTTTTTCTCAAAACTTCGCGAAAAGCATGTATTCGTGCTTAATACAACGAAACAAGCTGTTTTAGACCGAAAAGAGCTAAATCTGAACACATCGGTTTTACAAGTGTTCGTGTGATACGCGTCAAAACTTTTCCTCTCGTAACTGCGCGAAAAGCATGTATTCGTGCTTAATACAACGAAACAAGCTGTTTTAGACCGAAACGAGCTAAATCTGAACACATCGATTTTACAAGTGTCACTGTGATACGCGTCAAAACTTTTTCTCTCATAACTGCGCGGAAAGGATGTATTCGTGATTAAAACAAAGAAACAAGCTGGTTTAGACCGAAACCATCTAAATCTGGACATCGGTTTACAAGTGTCAGTGTGATACGCGTCAAAACGTTTTCTCATAACTGCGCGAAAAGCATGTATTTGTGCTTAATACAACGAAACAAGCTGTTTTACACCAAAACGAGCTAGATATGAACACATCGGTTTTACAAGTGACCGTGTGATACGCGTCAAAACTTTTCCTCTCATAACTGCGCGAAAAGCATGTATTCGTGCTTAATACAACGAGACAAGCTGTTTTAGATCGAAACAAGCTAGATCTAAACAGATCGGTTTTGCAAGTGTCCATGTGATACGCGTCAAAACTTTTTTTCATAACTGCGCGAAAAGCATGTATTCGTGCTTAATACAACGAAACAAGCTGTTTTAGACCAAAACGAGCTAGATGGGAACACATCGGTTTTACAAGTGTCCGTGTGATACGCGTCAAAACTTTTTTTCATAACTGCGCGGAAAGCATGTATTCGTGCTTAATAGAACGAAACAAGCTGTTTTAGACCAAAACGAGCTAGATCTGAACACATCGGTTTTACAAGTGACCGTGGGATACCCGTCAAAACTTTTTCTTTCATAACTGCGAAAAGCATGTATTCGTGCTTAATACAACGAAACAAGCTGTTTTACACCGAAAAGAGCTAAATCTGAACACATCGGTTATACGTGTCCCTGTGATACGCGTCAAAACTTTTTCTCTTAAAACTGCGCGCAAAGCATGTATCGTGCTTAATACAACAAAACAAGCTGTTTTAGACCAAAACGAGCTAAATCTGAACACATCGGTTTTACAAGTGTCCACGTGATACGCGTCAAAACTTTTTTCATAACAGCGCGAAAAGCATGTATTCGTGCTTAATAGAACGAAACAAGCTGTTTTAGACCGAAACGAGCTAAATCTGAACACATCGGTTTTACAAGTGTCCGTGTGATAAGCGTCAATATTTTTTCTCTCATAACTGCGCGAAAAGCATGTATTCGTACCTAAAACAACGAAACAAGCTGTTTTAGACCGAAACGAGTTAAATCTGAACACATCGGTTTTACAAGTGTCCATGTGATACGCGTCAAAACTTTTTGTCTTATAACAGCGCGAAAAGCATGTATTCGTGCTTAATACAACGAAACAAGCTGTTTTAGACCAAAACGAGCTAGATCTGAACACATCGATTTTAAGTGTTCGTGTGATACGCGTCAAAACTTTTCCTCTCATAACTGCGCGGAAAGGATGTATTCGTGATTAAAACAAAGAAACAAGCTGGTTTAGACCGAAACGAGCTAAATCTGAACATCGGTTTACAAGTGTCAGTGTGATACGCGTCAAAACGTTTTCTCATAACTGCGCGAAAAGCATGTATTTGTGCTTAATACAACGAAACAAGCTGTTTTAGACCGAAACGAGCTAAATGTGAACACATCGGTTTTACAAGCGTCCGTGTGATACGCGTCAATGTTTTTCTCTCATAACTGCACGAAAAGTATGTATTCGTGCTTAATACAACGAAACAAGCTGTTTTACACCAAAACGAGCTAGATATGAACACATCGGTTTTACAAGTGCCCATGTGATACGCCTTAAAATATTTTTTTCATAACTGCGCGAAAAGCATGTATTCGTGCTTAATACAACGAAACAAGCTGTTTTAGACCAAAACGAGCTAGATCTGAACACATCGGTCTTACAAGTGTCCGTGTGATACGCGTCAAAACTTTTTCTCATAACTGCGCGGAAAGCATGTATTCGTGCTTAATAGAACGAAACAAGCTGTTTTAGACCAAAACGAGCTAGATCTGAACACATCGGTTTTGTAAGTGTTCATGTGATACGCGTCAAAACTTTTTCTCTCATAACTGCGCGAAAACCATGTATTCGTGCTTAAAACAACGAAACAAGCTGTTTTAGACCGAAACGAGCTAAATCTGAACTCATCGGTTTTACAAGTGTCCATGTGATACGCGTCAAAACTTTTTGTCTTATAACAGCGCGAAAAGCATGTATTCGTGCTTAATACAACGAAACAAGTTGTTTTAGACCAAAACGAGCTAGATCTGAACACATCGATTTTAAGTGTTCGTGTGATACGCGTCAAAACTTTTCCTCTTATAACTGCGCGGAAAGGATGTATTCGTGATTAAAACAAAGAAACAAGCTGGTTTAGACCGAAACGAGCTAAATCTGAACATCGGTTTACAAGTGTCAGTGTGATACGCGTCAAAACGTTTTCTCATAACTGCGCGAAAAGCATGTATTTGTGCTTAATACAACGAAACAAGCTGTTTTAGACCGAAACGAACTAAATGTGAACACATCGGTTTTACAAGCGTCCGTGTGATACGCGTCAATGTTTTTCTCTCATAACTGCACGAAAAGTATGTATTCGTGCTTAATACAACGAAACAAGCTGTTTTACACCAAAACGAGCTAGATATGAACACATCGGTTTTACAAGTGCCCATGTGATACGCCTTAAAATATTTTTTTCATAACTGCGCAAAAAGCATGTATTCGTGCTTAATACAACGAGACAAGCTGTTTTAGATCGAAACGAGCTAGATCTAAACAGATCGGTTTTGCAAGTGTCCATGTGATACGCGTCAAAACTTTTTCTCATAACTGCGCGGAAAGCATGTATTCGTGCTTAATAGAACGAAACAAGCTGTTTTAGACCGAAACGAGCTAAATCTGAACACATCGGTTTTACAAGTGTCCGTGTGATAAGCGTCAATATTTTTTCTCTCATAACTGCGCGAAAAGCATGTATTCGTACCTAAAACAACGAAACAAGCTGTTTTAGACCGAAACGAGTTAAATCTGAACACATCGGTTTTACAAGTGTCCATGTGATACGCGTCAAAACTTTTTGTCTTATAACAGCGCGAAAAGCATGTATTCGTGCTTAATACAACGAAACAAGCTGTTTTAGACCAAAACGAGCTAGATCTGAACACATCGATTTTAAGTGTTCGTGTGATACGCGTCAAAACATTTCCTCTCATAACTGCGCGGAAAGGATGTATTCGTGATTAAAACAAAGAAACAAGCTGGTTTAGACCGAAACGAGCTAAATCTGAACATCGGTTTACAAGTGTCAGTGTGATACGCGTCAAAACGTTTTCTCATAACTGCGCGAAAAGCATGTATTTGTGCCTAATACAACGAAACAAGCTGTTTTAGACCGAAACGAACTAAATGTGAACACATCGGTTTTACAAGCGTCCGTGTGATACGCGTCAATGTTTTTCTCTCATAACTGCACGAAAAGTATGTATTCGTGCTTAATACAACGAAACAAGCTGTTTTACACCAAAACGAGCTAGATATGAACACATCGGTTTTACAAGTGCCCATGTGATACGCCTTAAAATATTTTTTTCATAACTGCGCGAAAAGCATGTATTCGTGCTTAATACAACGAAACAAGCTGTTTTAGACCAAAACGAGCTAGATCTGAACACATCGGTCTTACAAGTGTCCGTGTGATACGCGTCAAAACTTTTTCTCATAACTGCGCGGAAAGCATGTATTCGTGCTTAATAGAACGAAACAAGCTGTTTTAGACCAAAACGAGCTAGATCTGAACACATCGGTTTTACATGTGACCGTGCGATACCCGTCAAAACTTTTTCTTTCATAACTGCGAAAAGCATGTATTTGTGCTCATTACAACGAAACAAGCTGTTTTACACCGAAAAGAGCTAAATCTGAACACATCGGTTATACGTGTCCCTGTGATACGCGTCAAAACGTTTTCTCTTAAAACTTCGCGCAAAGCATGTATCGTGCTTAATACAACGAAACAAGCTGTTTTAGACCGAAACCAGCTAGATCTGAACGCATCGGTTTTGTAAGTGTTCATGTGATACGCGTCAAAACTTTTTCTCTCATAACTGCGCGAAAACCATGTATTCGTGCTTAAAACAACGAAACAAGCTGTTTTAGACCGAAACGAGCTAAATCTGAACTCATCGGTTTTACAAGTGTCCATGTGATACGCGTCAAAACTTTTTCTCATAACTGCGCAAAAAGCATGTATTCGTGCTTAATACAACGAAACAAGCTGTTTTAGACCGAAACCAGCTAGATCTGAACACATCGGTTTTGTAAGTGTCCATGTGATACGCGTCAGAACTTTTCCTCTCATAACTGCGCAAAAAGCATGTATTCGTGCTTAATACAACGAGACAAGCTGTTTTAGATCGAAACGAGCTAGATCTAAACAGATCGGTTTTGCAAGTGTCCATGTGATACGCGTCAAAACTTTTTCTCATAACTGCGCTGAAAGCATGTATTCGTGCTTAATAGAACGAAACAAGCTGTTTTAGACCGAAACGAGCTAAATCTGAACACATCGGTTTTACAAGTGTCCGTGTGATAAGCGTCAATATTTTTTCTCTCATAACTGCGCGAAAAGCATGTATTCGTACCTAAAACAACGAAACAAGCTGTTTTAGACCGAAACGAGTTAAATCTGAACACATCGGTTTTACAAGTGTCCATGTGATACGCGTCAAAACTTTTTGTCTTATAACAGCGCGAAAAGCATGTATTCGTGCTTAATACAACGAAACAAGCTGTTTTAGACCAAAACGAGCTAGATCTGAACACATCGATTTTAAGTGTTCGTGTGATACGCGTCAAAACTTTTCCTCTCATAACTGCGCGGAAAGGATGTATTCGTGATTAAAACAAAGAAAGAAGCTGGTTTAGACCGAAACGAGCTAAATCTGAACATCGATTTACAAGTGTCAGTGTGATACGCGTCAAAACGTTTTCTCATAACTGCGCGAAAAGCATGTATTTGTGCTTAATACAACGAAACAAGCTGTTTTAGACCGAAACGAGCTAAATGTGAACACATCGGTTTTACAAGCGTCCGTGTGATACGCGTCAATGTTTTTTCTCTCATAACTGCACGAAAAGTATGTATTCGTGCTTAATACAACGAAACAAGCTGTTTTACACCAAAACGAGCTAGATATGAACATATCGGTTTTACAAGTGCCCATGTGATACGCGTCAAAACTTTTTTTCATAACTGCGCGAAAAGCATGTATTCGTGCTTAATACAACGAAACAAGCTGTTTTAGACCAAAACGAGCTAGATCTGAACACATCGATTTTAAGTGTTCGTGTGATACGCGTCAAAACTTTTCCTCTCATAACTGCGCGAAAAGGATGTATTCGTGATTAAAACAAAGAAACAAGCTGGTTTAGACCGAAACGAGCTAAATCTGAACATCGGTTTACAAGTGTCCGTGTGATACGCGTCAAAACTTTTTCTCATAACTGCGCGGAAAGCATGTATTCGTGCTTAATAGAACGAAACAAGCTGTTTTAGACCAAAACGAGCTAGATCTGAACACATCGGTTTTACATGTGACCGTGCGATACCCGTCAAAACTTTTTCTTTCATGACTGCGAAAAGCATGTATTCGTGCTTAATACAACGAAACAAGCTGTTTTACACCGAAAAGAGCTAAATCTGAACACATCGGTTATACGTGTCCCTGTGATACGCGTCAAAACTTTTTCTCTTAAAACTTCGCGCAAAGCATGTATCGTGCTTAATACAACAAAACAAGCTGTTTTAGACCAAAACGAGCTTAATCTGAACACATCGGTTTTACAAGTGTCCATGTGATACGCGTCAAAACTTTTTTTCATAACAGCGCGAAAAGCATGTGTTCGTGCTTAAAACAACGACACAAGCTGTTTCAGACCGAAACAAGCTAAATCTGAACATCGGTTTACAAGTGTCAGTGTGATACGCGTCAAAACGTTTTCTCATAACTGCGCGGAAAGCATGTATTCGTGCTTAATAGAAAGAAACAAGCTGTTTTAGACCGAAAAGAGCTAAATCTGAACACATCGGTTTTACAAGTGTTCGTGTGATACGCGTCAAAACTTTTCCTCTCATAACTGCGCGAAAGGCATGTATTCGTGCCTAATACAACGAAACAAGCTGTTTTAGACCGAAACGAGCTAAATCTGAACACATCGATTTTACAAGTGTCCCTGTGATACGCGTCAAAACTTTTTCTCTCATAACTGCGCGGAAAGGATGTATTCGTGATTAAAACAAAGAAACAAGCTGGTTTAGACCGAAACGAGCTAAATCTGAACATCGGTTTACAAGTGTCAGTGTGATACGCGTCAAAACGTTTTCTCATAACTGCGCGAAAAGCATGTATTTGTGCTTAATACAACGAAAGAAGCTGTTTTAGATCGAAACGAGCTAGATCTAAACCGATCGGTTTTGCAAGTGTCCATGTGATACGCGTCAAAACTTTTTTTCATAACTGCGCGAAGAGCATGTATTCGTGCTTAATACAACGAAACAAGCTGTTTTAGACCAAAACGAGCTAGATCTGAACACTTCGGTTTTACAAGTGACCGTGCGATACCCGTCAAAACTTTTTCTTTCATAACTGCGAAAAGCATGTATTCGTGCTTAATACAACGAAACAAGCTGTTTTACACCGAAAAGAGCTAAATCTGTACACATCGGTTTTACAAGTGTCCATGTGATACGCGTCAAAACTTTTTTCATAACAGCGCGAAAAGCATGTATTCGTGCTTAATAGAACGAAACAAGCTGTTTTAGACCGAAACGAGCTAAATCTGAACTCATCGGTTTTACAAGTGTCCATGTGATACGCGTAAAAACTTTTTCTCAAAACTTCGCGAAAAGCATGTATTCGTGCTTAATACAACGAAACAAGCTGTTTTAGACCGAAAAGAGCTAAATCTGAACACATCGGTTTTACAAGTGTTCGGGTGATACGCGTCAAAACTTTTCCTCTCGTAACTGCGCGAAAAGCATGTATTCGTGCTTAATACAACGAAACAAGCTGTTTTAGACCGAAACGAGCTAAATCTGAACACATCGATTTTACAAGTGTCACTGTGATACGCGTCAAAACTTTTTCTCTCATAACTGCGCGGAAAGGATGTATTCGTGATTAAAACAAAGAAACAAGCTGGTTTAGACCGAAACCATCTAAATCTGGACATCGGTTTACAAGTGACCGTGTGATACGCGTCAAAACTTTTCCTCTCATAACTGCGCGAAAAGCATGTATTCGTGCTTAATACAACGAGACAAGCTGTTTTAGATCGAAACAAGCTAGATCTAAACAGATCGGTTTTGCAAGTGTCCATGTGATACGCGTCAAAACTTTTTTTCATAACTGCGCGAAAAGCATGTATTCGTGCTTAATACAACGAAACAAGCTGTTTTAGACCAAAACGAGCTAGATGGGAACACATCGGTTTTACAAGTGTCCGTGTGATACGCGTCAAAACTTTTTTTCATAACTGCGCGGAAAGCATGTATTCGTGCTTAATAGAACGAAACAAGCTGTTTTAGACCAAAACGAGCTAGATCTGAACACATCGGTTTTACAAGTGACCGTGCGATACCCGTCAAAACTTTTTCTTTCATAACTGCGAAAAGCATGTATTCGTGCTTAATACAACGAAACAAGCTGTTTTACACCGAAAAGAGCTAAATCTGAACACATCGGTTATACGTGTCCCTGTGATACGCGTCAAAACTTTTTCTCTTAAAACTGCGCGCAAAGCATGTATCGTGCTTAATACAACAAAACAAGCTGTTTTAGACCAAAACGAGCTAAATCTGAACACATCGGTTTTACAAGTGTCCACGTGATACGCGTCAAAACTTTTTTCATAACAGCGCGAAAAGCATGTATTCGTGCTTAATAGAACGAAACAAGCTGTTTTAGACCGAAACGAGCTAAATCTGAACTCATCGGTTTTACAAGTGTCCATGTGATACGCGTCAAAACTTTTTCTCATAACTGCGCGAAAAGCATGTATTCGTGCTTAATACAACGAAACAAGCTGTTTTAGACCGAAACCAGCTAGATCTGAATGCACCGGTTTTGTAAGTGTCCATGTGATACGCGTCAAAACTTTTTCTCTCATAACTGCGCGAAAACCATGTTTTCGTGCTTAAAACAACGAAACAAGCTGTTTTAGACCGAAACGAGCTAAATCTGAAATCATCGGTTTTACAAGTGTCCATGTGATACGCGTCAAAAGTTTTTCTCATAACTGCGCAAAAAGCATGTATTCGTGCTTAATACAACGAAACAAGCTGTTTTACACCAAAACGAGCTAGATATGAACACATCGGTTTTACAAGTGACCGTGTGATAGGCGTCAAAACTTTTTCTCTCATAACTGCGCGAAAAGCATGTATTCGTTCTTAATACAACGAAACAAGCTGTTTTAGACCAAAACGAGCTAGATGGGAACACATCGGTTTTAAGTGTCCGTGTGATATGCGTCAAAACTTTTCCTCTCATAACTGCGCGAAAAGCATGTATTCGTGCTTAATACAACAAAACAAGCTGTTTTAGACCGAAACGAGCTAAATCTGAACACAACGGTTTTACAAGTGTCCATGTGATACGCGTCAAAACTTTTTGTCTGATAATTGCGCGAAAAGCATGTATTCGTGCTAAATACAACGAAACAAGCTGTTTTAAACCAAAACGATCTAGATCTGAACACATCGGTTTTAAAAGCGTCTGCGTGATACGCGTCAAATCTTTTCCGCTCATAACTGCGCGAAAAGCATGTATTCGTGCTTAATACAACGAAACAAGCTGTTTTTGACCGAAACGAGCTAAATCTGAACACATCGGTTTTACAAGTGTCCCTGTGATACGCGTCAAAACATTTTCTCTCATAACTGCGCGGAAAGGATGTATTCGTGATTAAAACGAAACAAGCTGTTTCAAACCGAAACGAGCTAAATCTGAACATCGGTTTACAAGTGTCAGTGTGATACGCGTCAAAACGTTTTCTCATAACTGCGCGAAAAGCATGTATTCGTGCTTAATACAACGAAACAAGCTGTTTTAGTCCGAAACGAGCTAAATCTGAACACATCGGTTTTACAAGTGTCCATGTGATACGCGTCAAACTTTTTCTCATAACTGCGCGAAAAGCATTCGTGCTTAATAGAACGAAACACGCTGTTTTACACCAAAACGAGCTAGATATGAGAACACATCGGTTTTACAAGTGACCGTGGTATACGCGTCAAAACTTTGTCTATCATAACTGCGCGAAAAGCATGTATTCGTGCTTAATACAACGAAACAAGCTGTTTTAGACCAAAAGGATCTAGATATGAGCACATCGGTTTTAAAAGTGTCTCTGTGATACGCGTCTAAACTTTTTCTCTTATAACTGCGCGAAAAGCATGTGTTCGTCCTTAAAACAACGACACAAGTTGTTTTAGACCGAAATGAGCTAAATCTGAACACATCGGTTTCAAGTGTTCGTGTGATACGCGTCAAAACTTTTCCTCTTAAACTGCGCGAAAAGCATGTATTCGTGCTTAATACAACGAAACAAGCTGTTTTAGACCAAAACGTGCTAGATCTGAACACATCGGTTTTGCGAGTCCGAGTGATACGCGTCAAAACTTGTTCTCTCATAACTGCGCGAAAAGCATGTATTCGTGATTAAAACAAAGAAACAAGCTGTTTCAGACCGAAACGAGCTAAATCTGAACATCGGTTTACAAGTGTCAGTGTGATACGCGTCAAAACGTTTTCTCATAACTGCGCGGAAAGCATGTATTCGTGCCTAATAGAACGAAACAAGCTGTTTTAGACCGAAACGAGCTAAATCTGAACACATCGGTTTTACAAGTGTCCGTGTGATACGCGTCAATATTTTTTCTCTCATAACTGCGCGAAAAGCATGTATTCGTGATTAAAACAACGAAACAAGCTGTTTTAGACCGAAACGAGTTAAATCTGAACACTTCGGTTTTACAAGTGTCCATGTGATACGCGTCAAAACGTTTTGTCTTATTACAGCGCGAAAAGCATGTATTCGTGCTTAATACAACGAAACAAGCTGTTTTAGACCAAAACGAGCTAGATCTGAACACATCGGTTTTAAGTGTTCGTGTGATACGCGTCAAAACGTTTCCTCTCATAACTGCGCGAAAAGCATGTATTCGTGCTTAAAACAACGACACAAGCTGTTTCAGACCGAAACAAGCTAAATCTGAACATCGGTTTACAAGTGTCAGTGTGATACGCGTCAAAACGTTTTCTCATAACTGCGCGGAAAGCATGTATTCGTGCTTAATAGAACGAAACAAGCTGTTTTAGACCGAAAAGAGCTAAATCTGAACACATCGGTTTTACAAATGTTCGTGTGATACGCGTCAAAACTTTTCCTCTCATAACTGCGCGAAAAGCATGTATTCGTGCTTAATACAACGAAACAAGCTGTTTTAGACCGAAACGAGCTAAATCTGAACACATCGATTTTACAAGTGTCCCTGTGATACGCGTCAAAACTTTTTCTCTCATAACTGCGCGGAAAGGATGTATTCGTGATTAAAACAAAGAAACAAGCTGGTTTAGACCGAAACGAGCTAAATCTGAACATCGGTTTACAAGTGTCAGTGTGATACGCGTCAAAACGTTTTCTCATAACTGCGCGAAAAGCATGTATTTGTGGTTAATACAACGAAAGAATCTGTTTTACACCAAAACGAGCTAGATATGAACACATCGGTTTTACAAGTGACCGTGTGATACGCGTCAAAACTTTTCCTCTCATAACTGCGCGAAAAGCATGTATTCGTGCTTAATACAACGAGACAAGCTGTTTTAGATCGAAACGAGCTAGATCTAAACAGATCGGTTTTGCAAGTGTCCATGTGATACGCGTCAAAACTTTTTTGCATAACTGCGCGAAAAGCATGTATTCGTGCTTAATACAACGAAACAAGCTGTTTTAGACCGAAACCAGCTAGATCTGAACACATCGGTTTTGTAAGTGTCCATGTGATACGCGTCAAAACTTTTTCTCTCATAACTGCGCGAAAACCATGTATTCGTGCTTAATAGAACGAAACAAGCTGTTTTAGACCGAAAAGAGCTAAATCTGAAAACATCGGTTTTACAAGTGTCCATGTGATACGCGTCAAAACTTTTTCTCATAACTGCGCGAAAAGCATTTATTCGTGCTTAATACAACGAAACAAGCTGTTTTACACCAAAACGAGCTCGATATGAACACATCGGTTTTACAAGTGACCGTGTGATACGCGTCAAAACTTTTTCTCTCATAACTGCGCGAAAAGCATGTATTCGTGCTTAATACAACGAAACAAGCTGTTTTAGACCAAACGGATCTAGATATGAACACATCGGTTTTACAAGTGTCCCTGTGATACGCGTCAAAACTTTTTTTCTTATAACTGCGCGAAAAGCATGTATTCGTGCTTAAAACAACGACACAAGCTGTTTCAGACCGAAACAAGCTAAATCTGAACATCGGTTTACAAGTGTCAGTGTGATACGCGTCAAAACGTTTTCTCATAACTGCGCGGAAAGCATGTATTCGTGCTTAATAGAACGAAACAAGCTGTTTTAGACCGAAACGAGCTAAATCTGAACACATCGGTTTTACAAGTGTTCGTGTGATACGCGTCAATATTTTTTCTCTCATAACTGCGCGAAAAGCATGTATTCGTTCCTAAAACAACGAAACAAGCTGTTTTAGACCGAAACGAGGTAAATCTGAACACATCGGTTTTACAAGTGTCCATGTGATAGGCGTCAAAACTTTTTGTCTTATAACAGCGCGAAAAGCATGTATTCGTGCTTAATACATCGAAACAAGCTGTTTTAGACCAAAACGAGCTAGACCTGAACACATCGGTTTACAAGTGTCAGTGTGATACGCGTCAAAACGTTTTCTCATAACTGCGCGAAAAGCATGTATTTGTGCTTAATACAACGAAAGAAGCTGTTTTAGACCGAAACGAGCTAAATGTGAACACATCGGTTTTACAAGCGTCCGTGTGATACGCGTCAATGTTTTTTCTCTCATAACTGCACGAAAAGTATGTATTCGTGCTTAATACAATGAAACAAGCTGTTTTACACCAAAACGAGCTAGATATGAACACATCGGTTTTACAAGTGACCGTGTGATACGCGTCAAAACTTTTCCTCGCATAACTGCGCGAAAAGCATGTATTCGTGCTTAATACAACGAGACAAGCTGTTTTATATCGAAACGAGCTAGATATAAACAGATCGGTTTTGCAAGTGTCCATGTGATACGCGTCAAAACTTTTTTCATAACTGCGCGAAAAGCATGTATTCGTGCTTATTACAACGAAACAAGCTGTTTTAGACCAAAACGAGCTAGATCGGAACACATCGGTTTTACAAGTGTCCGTGTGATACGCGTCAAAACTTTTTTTCATAACTGCGCGGAAAGCATGTATTCGTGCTTAATAGAACGAAACAAGCTGTTTTAGACAAAAACGAGCTAGATCTGAACACATCGGTTTTACAAGTGACCGTGCGATACCCGTCAAAACTTTTTCTTTCATAACTGCGAAAAGCATGTATTCGTGCTTAATACAACGAAACAAGCTGTTTTACACCGAAAAGAGCTAAATCTGAACACATCGGTTATACGTGTCCCTGTGATACGCGTCAAAACTTTTTCTCTTAAAACTGCGCGCAAAGCATGTATCGTGCTTAATACAACAAAACAAGCTGCTTTAGACCAAAACGAGCTAAATCTGAACACATCGGTTTTACAAGTGTCCATGTGATACGCGTCAAAACTTTTTTCATAACAGCGCGAAAAGCATGTATTCGTGCTTAATAGAACGAAACAAGCTGTTTTAGACCGAAACGAGCTAAATCTGAACTCATCGGTTTTACAAGTGTCCATGTGATACGCGTCAAAACTTTTTCTCATAACTGCGCGAAAAGCATGTATTCGTGCTTAATACAACGAAACAAGCTGTTTTAGACCGAAACCAGCTAGATCTGAACGCATCGGTTTTGTAAGTGTCCATGTGATACGCGTCGAAACTTTTTCTCTCATAACTGCGCGAAAACCATGTTTTCGTGCTTAAAACAACGAAACAAGCTGTTTTAGACCGAAACGAGCTAAATCTGAACTCATCGGTTTTACAAGTGTCCAAGTGATACGCGTCAAAACTTTTTCTCATAACTGCACAAAAAGCATGTATTCGTGCTTAATACAACGAAACAAGCTGTTTTAGACCGAAACCAGCTAGATCTGAACACATCGGTTTTGTAAGTGTCCATGTGATACGCGTCAAAACTTTTTCTCTCATAACTGCGCAAAAAGCATGTATTCGTGTTTAATACAACGAAACAAGCTGTTTTACACCAAAACAAGCTAGATATGAACACATCGGTTTTACAAGTGACCGTGTGATAGGCGTCAAAACTTTTTCTCTCATAACTGCGCGAAAACCATGTATTCGTGCTTAATACAACGAAACAAGCTGTTTTAGACCAAAAGGATCTAGATATGAAGACATCGGTTTTACAAGTGTCCCTGTGATACGCGTCAAAACTTTTCCTCTCATAACTGCGCGAAAAGCATGTATTCGTGCTTAATACAACAAAACAAGCTGTTTTAGACCGAAACGAGCTAAATCTGAACACAACGGTTTTACAAGTGTCCATGTGATACGCGTCAAAACTTTTTGTCTTATAATTGCGCGAAAAGCATGTATTCGTGCTAAATACAACGAAACAAGCTGTTTTAAACCAAAACGATCTGGATCTGAACACATCGGTTTTAAAAGCGTCTGCGTGATACGCGTCAAATCTTTTCCGCTCATAACTGCGCGAGAAGCATGTATTCGTGCTTAATACAACGAAAGAAGCTGTTTTAGACCGAAACGAGCTAAATCTGAACACATCGGTTTTACAAGTCTCCCTGTGATACGCGTCAAAACATTTTCTCTCATAACTGCGCGGAAAGGATGTATTCGTGATTAAAACAACGAAACAAGCTGTTTTAGACCGAAACGAGCTAAATCTGAACATCGGTTTACAAGTGTCAGTGTGATACGCGTCAAAACGTTTTCTCATAACTGCGCGAAAAGCATGTATTCGTGCTTAATACAAAGAAACAAGCTGTTTTAGTCCGAAACGAGCTAAATCTGAACACATCGGTTTTACAAGTGTCCATGTGATACGCGTCAAACTTTTTCTCATAACTGCGCGAAAAGCATGTATTCGTGCTTAATAGAACGAAACAAGCTGTTTTACACCAAAACGAGCTAGATATGAGAACACATCGGTTTTACAAGTGACCGTGTGATACGCGTCAAAACTTTGTCTCTCATAACTGCGCGAAAAGCATGTATTCGTGCTTAATACAACGAAACAAGCTGTTTTAGACCAAAAGGATCTAGATATGAGCACATCGGTTTTAAAAGTGTCTCTGTGATACGCGTCAAAACTTTTTCTCTTATAACTGCGCGAAAAGCATCTGTTCGTCCTTAAAACAACGACACAAGTTGTTTTAGACCGAAATGAGCTAAATCTGAACACATCGGTTTCAAGTGTTCGTGTGATACGCGTCAAAACTTTTCCTCTTAAACTGCGCGAAAAGCATGTATTCGTGCTTAATACAACGAAACAAGCTGTTTTAGACCAAAACGAGCTAGATCTGATCAGATCGGTTTTGCGAGTCCGAGTGATACGCGTCAAAACTAGTTCTCTGATAACTGCGCGAAAAGCATGTATTCGTGATTAAAACAAAGAAACAAGCTGTTTTAGACCGAAACGAGCTAAATCTGAACAGCGGTTTACAAGTGTCAGTGTGATACGCGTCAAAACGTTTTCTCATAACTGCGCGAAAAGCATGTATTCGTGCTTAATAGAACGAAACAAGCTGTTTTAGACCGGAATGAGTTAAATCTGAACACATCGGTTTTACAAGTGTCCATGTGATACGCGTCAAAACTTTTTCTCATAACAGCGCGAAAAGCATGTATTCGTGCTTAATAGAACGAAACAAGCTGTTTTAGACCGAAAAGAGCTAAATCTGAAAACATCGGTTTTACAAGTGTCCATGTGATACGCGTCAAAACTTTTTCTCATAACTGCGCGAAAAGCATTTATTCGTGCCTAATACAACGAAACAAGCTGTTTTACACCAAAACGAGCTCGATATGAACACATCGGTTTTACAAGTGACCGTGTGATACGCGTCAAAACTTTTTCTCTCATAACTGCGCGAAAAGCATGTATTCGTGCTTAATACAACGAAACATGCTGTTTTAGACCAAACGGATCTAGATATGAACACATCGGTTTTACAAGTGTCCCTGTGATACGCGTCAAAACTTTTTCTCTTATAACTGCGCGAAAAGCATGTATTCGTGCTTAAAACAACGACACAAGCTGTTTCAGACCAAAACAAGCTAAATCTGAACATCGGTTTACAAGTGTCAGTGTGATACGCGTCAAAACGTTTTCTCATAACTGCGCGGAAAGCATGTATTCGTGCTTAATAGAATTAAACAAGCTGTTTTAGACCGAAACGAGCTAAATCTGAACACATCGGTTTTACAAGTGTCCGTGTGATACGCGTCAATATTTTTTCTCTCATAACTGCGCGAAAAGCATGTATTCGTGCCTAAAACAACGAAACAAGCTGTTTTAGACCGAAACGAGTTAAATCTGAACACATCGCTTTTACAATTGTCCATGTGATAGTGTCAAAACTTTTTGTCTTATAACAGCGCGAAAAGCATGTATTCGTGCTTAATACATCGAAACAAGCTGTTTTAGACCAAAACGAGCTAGACCTGAACACATCGGTTTTAAGTGTTCGTGTGATACGCGTCAAAACTTTTCCTTTCATAACTGCGCGGAAAGGATGTATTCGTGATTAAAACAAAGAAACAAGCTGGTTTAGACCGAAACCAGCAAAATCTGAACATCGGTTTACAAGTGTCAGTGTGATACGCGTCAAAACGTTTTCTCATAACTGCGCGAAAAGCATGTATTTGTGCTTAATACAACGAAACAAGCTGTTTTAGACCGAAACGAACTAAATGTGAACACATCGGTTTTACAAGCGTCCGTGTGATACGCGTCAATGTTTTTTCTCTCATAACTGCACGAAAAGTATGTATTCGTGCTTAATACAACGAAACAAGCTGTTTTACACCAAAACGAGCTAGATATGAACACATCGGTTCTACAAGTGACCGTGTGATACGCGTCAAAACTTTTCCTCTCATAACTGCGCGAAAAGCATGTATTCGTGCTTAATACAACGAAACAAGCTGTTTTAGACCAAAACGAGCTAGATCTGAACACATCGGTTTTGCGAGTTCGAGTGATACGCGTCAAAACTTGTCCTCTCATAACTGCGCGAAAAGCATGTATTCGTGATTAAAACAAAGAAACAAGCTGTTTTAGACCGAAACGAGCTAAATCTGAACATCGGTTTACAAGTGTCAGTGTGATACGCGTCAAAATGTTCTCTCATAACTGCGCGAAAAGCATGTATTCGGGCTTAATAGAACGAAACAAGCTGTTTTAGACCGGAACGAGTTAAATCTGAACACATCGGTTTTACAAGTGACCGTGTGATACGCGTCAAAACTTTTTCTCTCATAACTGCGCGAAAAGCATGTATTCGTGCTTAATACAACGAAACATGCTGTTTTAGACGAAACGGATCTAGATATGAACACATCGGTTTTACAAGTGTCCCTGTGATACGCGTCAAAACTTTTTCTCTTATAACAGCGCGAAAAGCATGTATTCGTGCTTAAAACAACGACACAAGCTGTTTCAGACCAAAACAAGCTAAATCTGAACATCGGTTTACAAGTGTCAGTGTGATACGCGTCAAAACGTTTTCTCATAACTGCGCGGAAAGCATGTATTCGTGCTTAATAGAATTAAACAAGCTGTTTTAGACCGAAACGAGCTAAATCTGAACACATCGGTTTTACAAGTGTCCGTGTGATACGCGTCAATATTTTTTCTCTCATAACTGCGCGAAAAGCATGTATTCGTGCCTAAAACAACGAAACAAGCTGTTTTAGACCGAAACGAGTTAAATCTGAACACATCGCTTTTACAATTGTCCATGTGATACGTGTCAAAACTTTTTGTCTTATAACAGCGCGAAAAGCATGTATTCGTGCTTAATACATCGAAACAAGCTGTTTTGACCAAAACGAGCTAGACCTGAACACATCGGTTTTAAGTGTTCGTGTGATACGCGTCAAAACTTTTCCTTTCATAACTGCGCGGAAAGGATGTATTCGTGATTAAAACAAAGAAACAAGCTGGTTTAGACCGAAACCAGCTAAATCTGAACATCGGTTTACAAGTGTCAGTGTGATACGCGTCAAAACGTTTTCTCATAACTGCGCGAAAAGCATGTATTTGTGCTTAATACAACGAAACAAGCTGTTTTAGACCGAAACGAACTAAATGTGAACACATCGGTTTTACAAGCGTCCGTGTGATACGCGTCAATGTTTTTCTCTCATAACTGCACGAAAAGTATGTATTCGTGCTTAATACAACGAAACAAGCTGTTTTACACCAAAACGAGCTAGATATGAACACATCGGTTTTACAAGTGACCGTGTGATACGCGTCAAAACTTTTCCTCTCATAACTGCGCGAAAAGCATGTATTCGTGCTTAATACAACGAAACAAGCTGTTTTAGACCAAAACGAGCTAGATCTGAACACATCGGTTTTGCGAGTTCGAGTGATACGCGTCAAAACTTGTCCTCTCATAACTGCGCGAAAAGCATGTATTCGTGAATAAAACAAAGAAACAAGCTGTTTTAGACCGAAACGAGCTAAATCTGAACATCGGTTTACAAGTGTCAGTGTGATACGCGTCAAAACGTTCTCTCATAACTGCGCGAAAAGCATGTATTCGTGCTTAATAGAACGAAACAAGCTGTTTTAGACCGGAACGAGTTAAATCTGAACACATCGGTTTTACAAGTGACCGTGTGATACGCGTCAAAACTTTTTCTCTCATAACTGCGCGAAAAGCATGTATTCGTGCTTAATACAACGAAACATGCTGTTTTAGACGAAACGGATCTAGATATGAACACATCGGTTTTACAAGTGTCCCTGTGATACGCGTCAAAACTTTTTCTCTTATAACAGCGCGAAAAGCATGTATTCGTGCTTAAAACAACGACACAAGCTGTTTCAGACCAAAACAAGCTAAATCTGAACATCGGTTTACAAGTGTCAGTGTGATACGCGTCAAAACGTTTTCTCATAACTGCGCGGAAAGCATGTATTCGTGCTTAATAGAATTAAACAAGCTGTTTTAGACCGAAACGAGCTAAATCTGAACACATCGGTTTTACAAGTGTCCGTGTGATACGCGTCAATATTTTTTCTCTCATAACTGCGCGAAAAGCATGTCTTCGTGCCTAAAACAACGAAACAAGCTGTTTTAGACCGAAACGAGTTAAATCTGAACACATCGCTTTTACAATTGTCCATGTGATACGTGTCAAAACTTTTTGTCTTATAACAGCGCGAAAAGCATGTATTCGTGCTTAATACATCGAAACAAGCTGTTTTGACCAAAACGAGCTAGACCTGAACACATCGGTTTTAAGTGTTCGTGTGATACGCGTCAAAACTTTTCCTTTCATAACTGCGCGGAAAGGATGTATTCGTGAATAAAACAAAGAAACAAGCTGGTTTAGACCGAAACCAGCTAAATCTGAACATCGGTTTACAAGTGTCAGTGTGATACGCGTCAAAACGTTTTCTCATAACTGCGCGAAAAGCATGTATTTGTGCTTAATACAACGAAACAAGCTGTTTTAGACCGAAACGAACTAAATGTGAACACATCGGTTTTACAAGCGTCCGTGTGATACGCGTCAATGTTTTTCTCTCATAACTGCACGAAAAGTATGTATTCGTGCTTAATACAACGAAACAAGCTGTTTTACACCAAAACGAGCAAGATATGAACACATCGGTTTTACAAGTGACCGTGTGATACGCGTCAAAACTTTTCCTCTCATAACTGCGCGAAAAGCATGTATTCGTGCTTAATACAACGAAACAAGCTGTTTTAGACCAAAACGAGCTAGATCTGAACACATCGGTTTTGCGAGTTCGAGTGATACGCGTCAAAACTTGTCCTCTCATAACTGCGCGAAAAGCATGTATTCGTGATTAAAACAAAGAAACAAGCTGTTTTAGACCGGAACGAGTTAAATCTGAACACATCGGTTTTACAAGTGTCCATGTGATACGCGTCAAAACTTTTTCTAATAACTGCGCGAAAAGCATGTATTCGTGCCTAATACAACGAAACAAAAACAAGCTGTTTAACACCAAAACGAGCTAGATATGAACACGTCGGTTTTACAAGTGACCGTGCGATACGCGTCAAAACTTTTTCTCTCATAACCGCGAAAGCGTGCTTACGTGCTCTCATAACGTGCTTAATACAACGAAACAAGCTGTTTTACACCGAAAAGAGCTAAATCTGAACACATCAGTTATACGTGTCCCTGTGATACGCGTCAAAACTTTTTCTCTTAAAACTGCGCGCAAAGCATGTATTCGTAGTTAATACAACAAAACAAGCTGTTTTAGACCGAAGTGAGCTAGATATGAACACCGGTTTTACAAGTGTCCGTGTGATCCGCGTCAAAACTTTTTCTCTCATAACTGCGCGAAAAGCATGTATTCTTGCTTAAAACAACGAAACAAGCTGTTTTAGACCGAAGCGAGTTAAATCTGAACACATCGATTTTACATGTGTCCATGTGATACGCGTTAAAACTTTTTGTCTCATAACTGCGCGAAAAGCATGTATTCGTGCTTAATACAACGAAACAAGCTGTTTTAGACCAAATGGATCTAGATATGAACACAGCGGTTTTACAAGTGTCCCTGTGATACGCGTCAAAGCTTTTTCTTTTATAACTGCGCGAAAAGCATGTATTCGTGCTTAATACAACGAAACAAGCTGTTTTAGACCGAAACCAGCTATATCTGAACACATCGGTTTTGCAAGTGTCCATGTGATACGCGTCAAAAGCTTTTTTTCATAACTGCGCGAAAAGCATGTATTCGTGCTTAATACAACGTAACAAGCTGTTTTAGACCAAAACGAGCTAGATCTGAACACATCGGTTTTACAAGTGTCCGTGTGATACGCGTCAAAACTTTTTTTCATAACTGCGCGGAAAGCATGTATTCGTACTTAATAGAACGAAACAAGTTGTTTTAGACCAAAACGAGCTAGATCTGAACACATCGGATTTACAAGTGACCGTGCGATACCCGTCAAAACTTTTTCTTTCATAACTGCGAAAAGCATGCATTCGTGCTTAACACAACGAAACAAGCTGTTTTAAACCGAAAAGAGCTAAATCTGAACACATCGGTTATACGCGTCCCTGTGATACGCGTCAAAACTTTTTTTCTTAAAACTGCGCGCAAAGCATGTATTGTGCTTAATACAACAAAACAAGCTGTTTTAGACCAAAACGAGCTAAATCTGAACACATCGGTTTTACAAGTGTCCATGTGATACGCGTCAAAACTTTTTCTCATAACAGCGCGAAAAGCATGTATTCGTGCTTAATAGAACGAAACAAGCTGTTTTAGACCGAAACGAGCTAAATCTGAACTCATCGGTTTTACAAGTGTCCATGTAATACGCGTCAAAACTTTTTCTCATAACTGCGCGAAAAGCATGTATTCGTGCTTAATACAACGAAAGAAGCTGTTTTAGACCGAAACGAGCTAAATCTGAACACATCGGATTTACAAGTCTCCCTGTGATACGCGTCAAAACATTTTCTCTCATAACTGCGCGGAAAGGATGTATTCGTGATTAAAACAACGAAACAAGCTGTTTTAGACCGAAACGAGCTAAATCTGAACATCGGTTTACAAGTGTCAGTGTGATACGCGTCAAAACGTTTTCTCATAACTGCGCGAAAAGCATGTATTCGTGCTTAATACAAAGAAACAAGCTGTTTTAGTCCGAAACGAGCTAAATCTGAACACATCGGTTTTACAAGTGTCCATGTGATACGCGTCAAACTTTTTCTCATAACTGCGCGAAAAGCATGTATTCGTGCTTAATAGAACGAAACAAGCTGTTTTACACCAAAACGAGCTAGATATGAAAACACATCGGTTTTACAAGTGACCGTGTGATACGCGTCAAAACTTTGTCTCTCATAACTGCGGGAAAAGCATGTATTCGTGCTTAATACAACGAAACAAGCTGTTTTAGACCAAAAGGATCTAGATATGAGCACATCGGTTTTAAAAGTGTCTCTGTGATACGCGTCAAAACTTTTTCTCTTATAACTGCGCGAAAAGCATCTGTTCGTCCTTAAAACAACGACACAAGTTGTTTTAGACCGAAATGAGCTAAATCTGAACACATCGGTTTCAAGTGTTCGTGTGATACGCGTCAAAACTTTTCCTCTTAAACTGCGCGAAAAGCATGTATTCGTGCTTAATACAACGAAACAAGCTGTTTTAGACCAAAACGAGCTAGATCTGATCAGATCGGTTTTGCGAGTCCGAGTGATACGCGTCAAAACTAGTTCTCTGATAACTGCGCGAAAAGCATGTATTCGTGATTAAAACAAAGAAACAAGCTGTTTTAGACCGAAACGAGCTAAATCTGAACAGCGGTTTACAGTGTCAGTGTGATACGCGTCAAAACGTTTTCTCATAACTGCGCGAAAAGCATGTATTCGTGCTTAATAGAACGAAACAAGCTGTTTTAGACCGGAATGAGTTAAATCTGAACACATCGGTTTTACAAGTGTCCATGTGATACGCGTCAAAACTTTTTCTCATAACAGCGCGAAAAGCATGTATTCGTGCTTATTAGAACGAAACAAGCTGTTTTAGACCGAAAAGAGCTAAATCTGAAAACATCGGTTTTACAAGTGTCCATGTGATACGCGTCAAAACTTTTTCTCATAACTGCGCGAAAGCATTTATTCGTGCTTAATACAACGAAACAAGCTGTTTTACACCAAAACGAGCTCGATATGAACACATCGGTTATACGTGTCCCTGTGATACGCGTCAAAACTTTTTCTCTTAAAACTGCGCGCAAAGCATGTATTCGTAGTTAATACAACAAAACAAGCTGTTTTAGACCGAAGTGAGCTAGATATGAACACCGGTTTTACAAGTGTCCGTGTGATCCGCGTCAAAACTTTTTCTCTCATAACTGCGCGAAAAGCATGTATTCTTGCTTAAAACAACGAAACAAGCTGTTTTAGACCGAAGCGAGTTAAATCTGAACACATCGATTTTACATGTGTCCATGTGATACGCGTTAAAACTTTTTGTCTCATAACTGCGCGAAAAGCATGTATTCGTGCTTAATACAACGAAACAAGCTGTTTTAGACCAAATGGATCTAGATATGAACACAGCGGTTTTACAAGTGTCCCTGTGATACGCGTCAAAGCTTTTTCTTTTATAACTGCGCGAAAAGCATGTATTCGTGCTTAATACAACGAAACAAGCTGTTTTAGACCGAAACCAGCTATATCTGAACACATCGATTTTGCAAGTGTCCATGTGATACGCGTCAAAAGCTTTTTTTCATAACTGCGCGAAAAGCATGTATTCGTGCTTAATACAACGTAACAAGCTGTTTTAGACCAAAACGAGCTAGATCTGAACACATCGGTTTTACAAGTGTCCGTGTGATACGCGTCAAAACTTTTTTTCATAACTGCGCGGAAAGCATGTATTCGTACTTAATAGAACGAAACAAGTTGTTTTAGACCAAAACGAGCTAGATCTGAACACATCGGATTTACAAGTGACCGTGCGATACCCGTCAAAACTTTTTCTTTCATAACTGCGAAAAGCATGTATTCGTGCTTAACACAACGAAACAAGCTGTTTTACACCGAAAAGAGCTAAATCTGAACACATCGGTTATACGCGTCCCTGTGATACGCGTCAAAACTTTTTTTCTTAAAACTGCGCGCAAAGCATGTATTGTGCTTAATACAACAAAACAAGCTGTTTTAGACCAAAACGAGCTAAATCTGAACACATCGGTTTTACAAGTGTCCATGTGATACGGGTCAAAACTTTTTCTCATAACAGCGCGAAAAGCATGTATTCGTGCTTAATAGAACGAAACAAGCTGTTTTAGACCGAAACGAGCTAAATCTGAACTCATCGATTTTACAAGTGTCCATGTAATACGCGTCAAAACTTTTTCTCATAACTGCGCGAAAAGCATGTATTCGTGCTTAATACAACGAAAGAAGCTGTTTTAGACCGAAACGAGCTAAATCTGAACACATCGGTTTTACAAGTCTCCCTGTGATACGCGTCAAAACATTTTCTCTCATAACTGCGCGGAAAGGATGTATTCGTGATTAAAACAACGAAACAAGCTGTTTTAGACCGAAACGAGCTAAATCTGAACATCGGTTTACAAGTGTCAGTGTGATACGCGTCAAAACGTTTTCTCATAACTGCGCGAAAAGCATGTATTCGTGCTTAATACAAAGAAACAAGCTGTTTTAGTCCGAAACGAGCTAAATCTGAACACATCGGTTTTACAAGTGTCCATGTGATACGCGTCAAACTTTTTCTCATAACTGCGCGAAAAGCATGTATTCGTGCTTAATAGAACGAAACAAGCTGTTTTACACCAAAACGAGCTAGATATGAAAACACATCGGTTTTACAAGTGACCGTGTGATACGCGTCAAAACTTTGTCTCTCATAACTGCGCGAAAAGCATGTATTCGTGCTTAATACAACGAAACAAGCTGTTTTAGACCAAAAGGATCTAGATATGAGCACATCGGTTTTAAAAGTGTCTCTGTGATACGCGTCAAAACTTTTTCTCTTATAACTGCGCGAAAAGCATCTGTTCGTCCTTAAAACAACGACACAAGTTGTTTTAGACCGAAATGAGCTAAATCTGAACACATCGGTTTCAAGTGTTCGTGTGATACGCGTCAAAACTTTTCCTCTTAAACTGCGCGAAAAGCATGTATTCGTGCTTAATACAACGAAACAAGCTGTTTTAGACCAAAACGAGCTAGATCTGATCAGATCGGTTTTGCGAGTCCGAGTGATACGCGTCAAAACTAGTTCTCTGATAACTGCGCGAAAAGCATGTATGCGTGATTAAAACAAAGAAACAAGCTGTTTTAGACCGAAACGAGCTAAATCTGAACAGCGGTTTACAAGTGTCAGTGTGATACGCGTCAAAACGTTTTCTCATAACTGCGCGAAAAGCATGTATTCGTGCTTAATAGAACGAAACAAGCTGTTTTAGACCGGAATGAGTTAAATCTGAACACATCGGTTTTACAAGTGTCCATGTGATACGCGTCAAAACTTTTTCTCATAACAGCGCGAAAAGCATGTATTCGTGCTTAATAGAACGAAACAAGCTGTTTTAGACCGAAACGAGCTAAATCTGAACTCATCGGTTTTACAAGTGTCCATGTAATACGCGTCAAAACTTTTTCTCATAACTGCGCGAAAAGCATGTATTCGTGCTTAATACAACAAAACAAGCTGTTTTAGACCGAAACCAGCTAGATCTGAACACATCGGTTTTGTAAGTGTCCATGTGATACGCGTCAAAACTTTTTCTCTCATAACTGCGCGGAAAGCATGTATTCGTGCTTAATAGAACGAAACAAGCTGTTTTAGACCGAAAGGAGCTAAATCTGAACACATCGGTTTTACAAGTGTCCGTGTGATACGCGTCAATATTTTTTCTCTCATAACTGCGCGAAAAGCATGTATTCGTGCCTAAAACAACGAAACAAGCTGTTTTAGACCGAAACGAGTTAAATCTGAACACATCGGTTTTACAAGTGTCCATGTGATACGCGTCAAAACTTTTTGTATTATAACAGCGCGAAAAGCATGTATTCGTGCCTAATACATCGAAACAAGCTGTTTTAGACCGAAACGAGTTAAATCTGAACACATCGGTTTTACAAGTGTCCATGTAATACGCGTCATACCTTTCCCTCTCATAACTTCGCGAAAAGCATGTATTCGTGCTAAAACAACGAAACAAGTTGTTTTAGACGAAACGAGTTAAATCTGAACACGTCGGTTTTACAAGTGTTCATGTGATACGCGTCAAAACTTTTTCTCTTATAACAGCGCGAAAAGCATGTATTCGTGCTTAAAACAACGACACAAGCTGTTTCAGACCAAAACAAGCTAAATCTGAACATCGGTTTACAAGTGTCAGTGTGATACGCGTCAAAACGTTTTCTCATAACTGCGCGGAAAGCATGTATTCGTGCTTAATAGAATTAAACAAGCTGTTTTAGACCGAAACGAGCTAAATCTGAACACATCGGTTTTACAAGTGTCCGTGTGATACGCGTCAATATTTTTTCTCTCATAACTGCGCGAAAAGCATGTATTCGTGCTTAATAGAACGAAACAAGCTGTTTTACACCAAAACGAGCTAGATATGAAAACACATCGGTTTTACAAGTGACCGTGTGATACGCGTCAAAACTTTGTCTCTCATAACTGCGCGAAAAGCATGTATTCGTGCTTAATACAACGAAACAAGCTGTTTTAGACCAAAAGGATCTAGATATGAGCACATCGGTTTTAAAAGTGTCTCTGTGATACGCGTCAAAACTTTTTCTCTTATAACTGCGCGAAAAGCATCTGTTCGTCCTTAAAACAACGACACAAGTTGTTTTAGACCGAAATGAGCTAAATCTGAACACATCGGTTTCAAGTGTTCGTGTGATACGCGTCAAAACTTTTCCTCTTAAACTGCGCGAAAAGCATGTATTCGTGCTTAATACAACGAAACAAGCTGTTTTAGACCAAAACGAGCTAGATCTGATCAGATCGGTTTTGCGAGTCCGAGTGATACGCGTCAAAACTAGTTCTCTGATAACTGCGCGAAAAGCATGTATGCGTGAATAAAACAAAGAAACAAGCTGTTTTAGACCGAAACGAGCTAAATCTGAACAGCGGTTTACAAGTGTCAGTGTGATACGCGTCAAAACGTTTTCTCATAACTGCGCGAAAAGCATGTATTCGTGCTTAATAGAACGAAACAAGCTGTTTTAGACCGGAATGAGTTAAATCTGAACACATCGGTTTTACAAGTGTCCATGTGATACGCGTCAAAACTTTTTCTCATAACAGCGCGAAAAGCATGTATTCGTGCTTAATAGAACGAAACAAGCTGTTTTAGACCGAAAAGAGCTAAATCTGAAAACATCGGTTTTACAAGTGTCCATGTGATACGCGTCAAAACTTTTTCTCATAACTGCGCGAAAAGCATTTATTCGTGCTTAATACAACGAAACAAGCTGTTTTACACCAAAACGAGCTCGATATGAACACATCGGTTTTACAAGTGACCGTGTGATACGCGTCAAAACTTTTTTTCTCATAACTGCGCGAAAAGCATGTATTCGTGCTTAATACAACGAAACATGCTGTTTTAGACCAAACGGATTTAGATATGAACACATCGGTTTTACAAGTGTCCCTGTGAAACGCGTCAAAACTTTTTCTCTTATAACTGCGCGAAAAGCATGTATTCGTGCATAAAACAACGACACAAGCTGTTTCAGACCAAAACAAGCTAAATCTGAACATCGGTTTACAAGTGTCAGTGTGATACGCGTCAAAACGTTTTCTCATAACTGCGCGGAAAGCATGTATTCGTGCTTAATAGAATTAAACAAGCTGTTTTAGACCGAAACGAGCTAAATCTGAACACATCGGTTTTACAAGTGTCCGTGTGATACGCGTCAATATTTTTTCTCTCATAACTGCGCGAAAAGCATGTATTCGTGCCTAAAACAACGAAACAAGCTGTTTTAGACCGAAACGAGTTAAATCTGAACACATCGCTTTTACAATTGTCCATGTGATACGTGTCAAAACTTTTTGTCTTATAACAGCGCGAAAAGCATGTATTCGTGCTTAATACATCGAAACAAGCTGTTTTGACCAAAACGAGCTAGACCTGAACACATCGGTTTTAAGTGTTCGTGTGATACGCGTCAAAACTTTTCCTTTCATAACTGCGCGGAAAGGATGTATTCGTGATTAAAACAAAGAAACAAGCTGTTTAACACCAAAACGAGCTAGATATGAACACGTCGGTTTTACAAGTGACCGTGCGATACGCGTCAAAACTTTTTCTCTCATAACCGCGAAAGCGTGCTTACGTGCTCTCATAACGTGCTTAATACAACGAAACAAGCTGTTTTACACCGAAAAGAGCTAAATCTGAACACATCAGTTATACGTGTCCCTGTGATACGCGTCAAAACTTTTTCTCTTAAAACTGCGCGCAAAGCATGTATTCGTAGTTAATACAACAAAACAAGCTGTTTTAGACCGAAGTGAGCTAGATATGAACACCGGTTTTACAAGTGTCCGTGTGATCCGCGTCAAAACTTTTTCTCTCATAACTGCGCGAAAAGCATGTATTCTTGCTTAAAACAACGAAACAAGCTGTTTTAGACCGAAGCGAGTTAAATCTGAACACATCGATTTTACATGTGTCCATGTGATACGCGTTAAAACTTTTTGTCTCATAACTGCGCGAAAAGCATGTATTCGTGCTTAATACAACGAAACAAGCTGTTTTAGACCAAATGGATCTAGATATGAACACAGCGGTTTTACAAGTGTCCCTGTGATACGCGTCAAAGCTTTTTCTTTTATAACTGCGCGAAAAGCATGTATTCGTGCTTAATACAACGAAACAAGCTGTTTTAGACCGAAACCAGCTATATCTGAACACATCGGTTTTGCAAGTGTCCATGTGATACGCGTCAAAAGCTTTTTTTCATAACTGCGCAAAAAGCATGTATTCGTGCTTAATACAACGTAACAAGCTGTTTTAGACCAAAACGAGCTAGATCTGAACACATCGGTTTTACAAGTGTCCGTGTGATACGCGTCAAAACTTTTTTTCATAACTGCGCGGAAAGCATGTATTCGTACTTAATAGAACGAAACAAGTTGTTTTAGACCAGAACGAGCTAGATCTGAACACATCGGATTTACAAGTGACCGTGCGATACCCGTCAAAACGTTTTCTTTCATAACTGCGAAAAGCATGTATTCGTGCTTAACACAACGAAACAAGCTGTTTTACACCGAAAAGAGCTAAATCTGAACACATCGGTTATACGCGTCCCTGTGATACGCGTCAAAACTTTTTTTCTTAAAACTGCGCGCAAAGCATGTATTGTGCTTAATACAACAAAACAAGCTGTTTTAGACCAAAACGAGCTAAATCTGAACACATCGGTTTTACAAGTGTCCATGTGATACGCGTCAAAACTTTTTCTCATAACAGCGCGAAAAGCATGTATTCGTGCTTAATAGAACGAAACAAGCTGTTTTAGACCGAAACGAGCTAAATCTGAACTCATCGGTTTTACAAGTGTCCATGTAATACGCGTCAAAACTTTTTCTCATAACTGCGCGAAAAGCATGTATTCGTGCTTAATACAACAAAACAAGCTGTTTTAGACCGAAACCAGCTAGATCTGAACACATCGGTTTTGTAAGTGTCCATGTGATACGCGTCAAAACTTTTTCTCTCATAACTGCGCGAAAAGCATGTATTGGTGCTTAAAACAACGAAACAAGCTGTTTTAGACCGAAACGAGCTAAATCTGAACTCATCGGTTTTACAAGTGTCCATGTGATACGCGTCAAAACTTTTTCTCTTATAACTGCGCGAAAAGCATGTATTCGTGCTTCAAACAACGACACAAGCTGTTTTAGACCGAAACAAGCTAAATCTGAACGTCGGTTTACAAGTGTCAGTGTGATACGCGTCAAAACGTTTTCTCATAACTGCGCGGAAAGCATGTATTCGTGCCTAATAGAACGAAACAAGCTGTTTTAGACCGAAAGGAGCTAAATCTGAACACATCGGTTTTACAAGTGTCCGTGTGATACGCGTCAATATTTTTTCTCTCATAACTGCGCGAAAAGCATGTATTCGTGCCTAAAACAACGAAACAAGCTGTTTTAGACCGAAACGAGTTAAATCTGAACACATCGGTTTTACAAGTGTCCATGTGATACGCGTCAAAACTTTTTGTATTATAACAGCGCGAAAAGCATGTATTCGTGCCTAATACATCGAAACAAGCTGTTTTAGACCGAAACGAGTTAAATCTGAACACATCGGTTTTACAAGTGTCCATGTGATACGCGTCATAACTTTCCCTCTCATAACTTCGCGAAAAGCATGTATTCGTGCTAAAACAACGAAACAAGTTGTTTTAGACGAAACGAGTTAAATCTGAACACGTCGGTTTTCCAAGTGTTCATGTGATACGCGTCAAAGCTTTTTCTCTTATAACAGCGCGAAAAGCATGTATTCGTGCTTAAAACAACGACACAAGCTGTTTCAGACCAAAACAAGCTAAATCTGAACATCGGTTTACAAGTGTCAGTGTGATACGCGTCAAAACGTTTTCTCATAACTGCGCGGAAAGCATGTATTCGTGCTTAATAGAATTAAACAAGCTGTTTTAGACCGAAACGAGCTAAATCTGAACACATCGGTTTTACAAGTGTCCGTGTGATACGCGTCAATATTTTTTCTCTCATAACTGCGCGAAAAGCATGTATTCGTGCCTAAAACAACGAAACAAGCTGTTTTAGACCGAAACGAGTTAAATCTGAACACATCGCTTTTACAATTGTCCATGTGATACGTGTCAAAACTTTTTGTCTTATAACAGCGCGAAAAGCATGTATTCGTGCTTAATACATCGAAACAAGCTGTTTTGACCAAAACGAGCTAGACCTGAACACATCGGTTTTAAGTGTTCGTGTGATACGCGTCAAAACTTTTCCTTTCATAACTGCGCGGAAAGGATGTATTCGTGATTAAAACAAAGAAACAAGCTGGTTTAGACCGAAACCAGCTAAATCTGGACATCGGTTTACAAGTGTCAGTGTGATACGCGTCAAAACGTTTTCTCATAACTGCGCGAAAAGCATGTATTTGTGCTTAATACAACGAAACAAGCTGTTTTAGACCGAAACGAACTAAATGTGAACACATCGGTTTTACAAGCGTCCGTGTGATACGCGTCAATGTTTTTCTCTCATAACTGCACGAAAAGTATGTATTCGTGCTTAATACAACGAAACAAGCTGTTTTACACCAAAACGAGCTAGATATGAACACATCGGTTTTACAAGTGACCGTGTGATACGCGTCAAAACTTTTCCTCTCATAACTGCGCGAAAAGCATGTATTCGTGCTTAATACAACGAAACAAGCTGTTTTAGACCAAAACGAGCTAGATCTGAACACATCGGTTTTGCGAGTTCGAGTGATACGCGTCAAAACTTGTCCTCTCATAACTGCGCGAAAAGCATGTATTCGTGATTAAAACAAAGAAACAAGCTGTTTTAGACCGAAACGAGCTAAATCTGAACATCGGTTTACAAGTGTCAGTGTGATACGCGTCAAAACGTTCTCTCATAACTGCGCGAAAAGCATGTATTCGTGCTTAATAGAACGAAACAAGCTGTTTTAGACCGGAACGAGTTAAATCTGAACACATCGGTTTTACAAGTGACCGTGTGATACGCGTCAAAACTTTTTCTCTCATAACTGCGCGAAAAGCATGTATTCGTGCTTAATACAACGAAACATGCTGTTTTAGACGAAACGGATCTAGATATGAACACATCGGTTTTACAAGTGTCCCTGTGATACGCGTCAAAACTTTTTCTCTTATAACAGCGCGAAAAGCATGTATTCGTGCTTAAAACAACGACACAAGCTGTTTCAGACCAAAACAAGCTAAATCTGAACATCGGTTTACAAGTGTCAGTGTGATACGCGTCAAAACGTTTTCTCATAACTGCGCGGAAAGCATGTATTCGTGCTTAATAGAACGAAACAAGTTGTTTTAGACCAAAATGAGCTAGATCTGAACACATCGGATTTACAAGTGACCGTGCGATACCCGTCAAAACTTTTTCTTTCATAACTGCGAAAAGCATGTATTCGTGCTTAACACAACGAAACAAGCTGTTTTACACCGAAAAGAGCTAAATCTGAACACATCGGTTATACGCGTCCCTGTGATACGCGTCAAAACTTTTTTTCTTAAAACTGCGCGCAAAGCATGTATTGTGCTTAATACAACAAAACAAGCTGTTTTAGACCAAAACGAGCTAAATCTGAACACATCGGTTTTTACAAGTGTCCATGTGATACGCGTCAAAACTTTTTCTCATAACAGCGCGAAAAGCATGTATTCGTGCTTAATAGAACGAAACAAGCTGTTTTAGACCGAAACGAGCTAAATCTGAACTCATCGGTTTTACAAGTGTCCATGTAATACGCGTCAAAACTTTTTCTCATAACTGCGCGAAAAGCATGTATTCGTGCTTAATACAACAAACAAGCTGTTTTAGACCGAAACCAGCTAGATCTGAACACATCGGTTTTGTAAGTGTCCATGTGATACGCGTCAAACTTTTTCTCTCATAACTGCGCGAAAAGCATGTATTGGTGCTTAAAACAACGAAACAAGCTGTTTTAGACCGAAACGAGCTAAATCTGAACTCATCGGTTTTACAAGTGTCCATGTGATACGCGTCAAAACTTTTTCTCTTATAACTGCGCGAAAAGCATGTATTCGTGCTTCAAACAACGACACAAGCTGTTTTAGACCGAAACAAGCTAAATCTGAACGTCGGTTTACAAGTGTCAGTGTGATACGCGTCAAAACGTTTTCTCATAATTGCGCGGAAAGCATGTATTCGTGCTTAATAGAACGAAACAAGCTGTTTTAGACCGAAAGGAGCTAAATCTGAACACATCGGTTTTACAAGTGTCCGTGTGATACGCGTCAATATTTTTTCTCTCATAACTGCGCGAAAAGCATGTATTCGTGCCTAAAACAACGAAACAAGCTGTTTTAGACCGAAACGAGTTAAATCTCACATCGGTTTTACAAGTGTCCATGTGATACGCGTCAAAACTTTTTGTATTATAACAGCGCGAAAAGCATGTATTCGTGCTTAATACAACGAAACAAGCTGTTTTAGACCGAAACGAGTTAAATCTGAACACATCGGTTTTACAAGTGTCCATGTGATACGCGTATAACTTTCCCTCTCATAACTTCGCGAAAAGCATGTATTCGTGCTAAAACAACGAAACAAGTTGTTTTAGACGAAACGAGTTAAATCTGAAACGTCGGTTTTACAAGTGTTCATGTGATACGCGTCAAAACTTTTTCTCTTATAACAGCGCGAAAAGCATGTATTCGTGGCTTAAAACAACGACACAAGCTGTTTCAGACCAAAACAAGCTAAATCTGAACATCGGTTTACAAGTGTCAGTGTGATACGCGTCAAAACGTTTTCTCATAACTGCGCGGAAAGCATGTATTCGTGCTTAATAGAATTAAACAAGCTGTTTTTAGACCGAAACGAGCTAAATCTGAACACATCGGTTTTACAAGTGTCCGTGTGTGATACGCGTCAATATTTTTTCTCTCATAACTGCGCGAAAAGCATGTATTCGTGCCTAAAACAACGAAACAAGCTGTTTTAGACCGAAACGAGTTAAATCTGAACACATCGCTTTTACAATTGTCCATGTGATACGTGTCAAAACTTTTTGTCTTATAACAGCGCGAAAAGCATGTATTCGTGCTTAATACATCGAAACAAGCTGTTTTGACCAAAACGAGCGAGACCTGAACACATCGGTTTTAAGTGTTCGTGTGATACGCGTCAAAACTTTTCCTTTCATAACTGCGCGGAAAGGATGTATTCGTGAATAAAACAAAGAAACAAGCTGGTTTAGACCGAAACCAGCTAAATCTGAACATCGGTTTACAAGTGTCAGTGTGATACGCGTCAAAACGTTTTCTCATAACTGCGCGAAAAGCATGTATTTGTGCTTAATACAACGAAACAAGCTGTTTTAGACCGAAACGAACTAAATGTGAACACATCGGTTTTACAAGCGTCCGTGTGATACGCGTCAATGTTTTTCTCTCATAACTGCACGAAAAGTATGTATTCGTGCTTAATACAACGAAACAAGCTGTTTTACACCAAAACGAGCTAGATATGAACACATCGGTTTTACAAGTGACCGTGTGATACGCGTCAAAACTTTTCCTCTCATAACTGCGCGAAAAGCATGTATTCGTGCTTAATACAACGAAACAAGCTGTTTTAGACCAAAACGAGCTAGATCTGAACACATCGGTTTTGCGAGTTCGAGTGATACGCGTCAAAACTTGTCCTCTCATAACTGCGCGAAAAGCATGTATTCGTGATTAAAACAAAGAAACAAGCTGTTTTAGACCGAAACGAGCTAAATCTGAACATCGGTTTACAAGTGTCAGTGTGATACGCGTCAAAACGTTCTCACATAACTGCGCGAAAAGCATGTATTCGTGCTTAATAGAACGAAACAAGCTGTTTTAGACCGGAACGAGTTAAATCTGAACACATCGGTTTTACAAGTGACCGTGTGATACGCGTCAAAACTTTTTCTCTCATAACTGCGCGAAAAGCATGTATTCGTGCTTAATACAACGAAACATGCTGTTTTAGACGAAACGGATCTAGATATGAACACATCGGTTTTACAAGTGTCCCTGTGATACGCGTCAAAACTTTTTCTCTTATAACAGCGCGAAAAGCATGTATTCGTGCTTAAAACAACGACACAAGCTGTTTCAGACCAAAACAAGCTAAATCTGAACATCGGTTTACAAGTGTCAGTGTGATACGCGTCAAAACGTTTTCTCATAACTGCGCGGAAAGCATGTATTCGTGCTTAATAGAATTAAACAAGCTGTTTTAGACCGAAACGAGCTAAATCTGAACACATCGGTTTTACAAGTGTCCGTGTGATACGCGTCAATATTTTTTCTCTCATAACTGCGCGAAAAGCATGTATTCGTGCCTAAAACAACGAAAGAAGCTGTTTTAGACCGAAACGAGTTAAATCTGAACACATCGCTTTTACAATTGTCCATGTGATACGTGTCAAAACTTTTTGTCTTATAACAGCGCGAAAAGCATGTATTCGTGCTTAATACATCGAAACAAGCTGTTTTGACCAAAACGAGCTAGACCTGAACACATCGGTTTTAAGTGTTCGTGTGATACGCGTCAAAACTTTTCCTTTCATAACTGCGCGGAAAGGATGTATTCGTGATTAAAACAAAGAAACAAGCTGGTTTAGACCGAAACCAGCTAAATCTGAACATCGGTTTACAAGTGTCAGTGTGATACGCGTCAAAACGTTTTCTCATAACTGCGCGAAAAGCATGTATTTGTGCTTAATACAACGAAACAAGCTGTTTTAGACCGAAACGAACTAAATGTGAACACATCGGTTTTACAAGTGACCGTGTGATACGCGTCAAAACTTTTCCTCTCATAACTGCGCGAAAAGCATGTATTCGTGCTTAATACAACGAAACAAGCTGTTTTAGACCAAAACGAGCTAGATCTGAACACATCGGTTTTGCGAGTTCGAGTGATACGCGTCAAAACTTGTCCTCTCATAACTGCGCGAAAAGCATGTATTCGTGATTAAAACAAAGAAACAAGCTGTTTTAGACCGAAACGAGCTAAATCTGAACATCGGTTTACAAGTGTCAGTGTGATACGCGTCAAAACGTTCTCTCATAACTGCGCGAAAAGCATGTATTCGTGCTTAATAGAACAAAACAGGCTGTTTTAGACCGGAACGAGTTAAATCTGAACACATCGGTTTTACAAGTGACCGTGTGATACGCGTCAAAACTTTTTCTCTCATAACTGCGCGAAAAGCATGTATTCGTGCTTAATACAACGAAACAAAAACAAGCTGTTTAACACCAAAACGAGCTAGATATGAACACGTCGGTTTTACAAGTGACCGTGCGATACGCGTCAAAACTTTTTCTCTCATAACCGCGAAAGCGTGCTTACGTGCTCTCATAACGTGCTTAATACAACGAAACAAGCTGTTTTACACCGAAAAGAGCTAAATCTGAACACATCAGTTATACGTGTCCCTGTGATACGCGTCAAAACTTTTTCTCTTAAAACTGCGCGCAAAGCATGTATTCGTAGTTAATACAACAAAACAAGCTGTTTTAGACCGAAGTGAGCTAGATATGAACACCGGTTTTACAAGTGTCCGTGTGATCCGCGTCAAAACTTTTTCTCTCATAACTGCGCGAAAAGCATGTATTCTTGCTTAAAACAACGAAACAAGCTGTTTTAGACCGAAGCGAGTTAAAGTTTTAGACCGAAGCGAGTTAAATCTGAACACATCGATTTTACATGTGTCCATGTGATACGCGTTAAAACTTTTTGTCTCATAACTGCGCGAAAAGCATGTATTCGTGCTTAATACAACGAAACAAGCTGTTTTAGACCAAATGGATCTAGATATGAACACAGCGGTTTTACAAGTGTCCCTGTGATACGCGTCAAAGCTTTTTCTTTTATAACTGCGCGAAAAGCATGTATTCGTGCTTAATACAACGAAACAAGCTGTTTTAGACCGAAACCAGCTATATCTGAACACATCGGTTTTGCAAGTGTCCATGTGATACGCGTCAAAAGCTTTTTTTCATAACTGCGCAAAAAGCATGTATTCGTGCTTAATACAACGTAACAAGCTGTTTTAGACCAAAACGAGCTAGATCTGAACACATCGGTTTTACAAGTGTCCGTGTGATACGCGTCAAAACTTTTTTTCATAACTGCGCGGAAAGCATGTATTCGTACTTAATAGAACGAAACAAGTTGTTTTAGACCAGAACGAGCTAGATCTGAACACATCGGATTTACAAGTGACCGTGCGATACCCGTCAAAACGTTTTCTTTCATAACTGCGAAAAGCATGTATTCGTGCTTAACACAACGAAACAAGCTGTTTTACACCGAAAAGAGCTAAATCTGAACACATCGGTTATACGCGTCCCTGTGATACGCGTCAAAACTTTTTTTCTTAAAACTGCGCGCAAAGCATGTATTGTGCTTAATACAACAAAACAAGCTGTTTTAGACCAAAACGAGCTAAATCTGAACACATCGGTTTTACAAGTGTCCATGTGATACGCGTCAAAACTTTTTCTCATAACAGCGCGAAAAGCATGTATTCGTGCTTAATAGAACGAAACAAGCTGTTTTAGACCGAAACGAGCTAAATCTGAACTCATCGGTTTTACAAGTGTCCATGTAATACGCGTCAAAACTTTTTCTCATAACTGCGCGAAAAGCATGTATTCGTGCTTAATACAACAAAACAAGCTGTTTTAGACCGAAACCAGCTAGATCTGAACACATCGGTTTTGTAAGTGTCCATGTGATACGCGTCAAAACTTTTTCTCTCATAACTGCGCGAAAAGCATGTATTGGTGCTTAAAACAACGAAACAAGCTGTTTTAGACCGAAACGAGCTAAATCTGAACTCATCGGTTTTACAAGTGTCCATGTGATACGCGTCAAAACTTTTTCTCTTATAACTGCGCGAAAAGCATGTATTCGTGCTTCAAACAACGACACAAGCTGTTTTAGACCGAAACAAACTAAATCTGAACGTCGGTTTACAAGTGTCAGTGTGATACGCGTCAAAACGTTTTCTCAAAACTGCGCGGAAAGCATGTATTCGTGCCTAATAGAACGAAACAAGCTGTTTTAGACCGAAAGGAGCTAAATCTGAACACATCGGTTTTACAAGTGTCCGTGTGATACGCGTCAATATTTTTTCTCTCATAACTGCGCGAAAAGCATGTATTCGTGCCTAAAACAACGAAACAAGCTGTTTTAGACCGAAACGAGTTAAATCTGAACACATCGGTTTTACAAGTGTCCATGTGATACGCGTCAAAACTTTTTGTATTATAACAGCGCGAAAAGCATGTATTCGTGCCTAATACATCGAAACAAGCTGTTTTAGACCGAAACGAGTTAAATCTGAACACATCGGTTTTACAAGTGTCCATGTGATACGCGTCATAACTTTCCCTCTCATAACTTCGCGAAAAGCATGTATTCGTGCTAAAACAACGAAACAAGTTGTTTTAGACGAAACGAGTTAAATCTGAACACGTCGGTTTTACAAGTGTTCATGTGATACGCGTCAAAACTTTTTCTCTTATAACAGCGCGAAAAGCATGTATTCGTGCTTAAAACAACGACACAAGCTGTTTCAGACCAAAACAAGCTAAATCTGAACATCGGTTTACAAGTGTCAGTGTGATACGCGTCAAAACGTTTTCTCATAACTGCGCGGAAAGCATGTATTCGTGCTTAATAGAATTAAACAAGCTGTTTTAGACCGAAACGAGCTAAATCTGAACACATCGGTTTTACAAGTGTCCGTGTGATACGCGTCAATATTTTTTCTCTCATAACTGCGCGAAAAGCATGTATTCGTGCCTAAAACAACGAAACAAGCTGTTTTAGACCGAAACGAGTTAAATCTGAACACATCGCTTTTACAATTGTCCATGTGATACGTGTCAAAACTTTTTGTCTTATAACAGCGCGAAAAGCATGTATTCGTGCTTAATACATCGAAACAAGCTGTTTTGACCAAAACGAGCTAGACCTGAACACATCGGTTTTAAGTGTTCGTGTGATACGCGTCAAAACTTTTCCTTTCATAACTGCGCGGAAAGGATGTATTCGTGATTAAAACAAAGAAACAAGCTGGTTTAGACCGAAACCAGCTAAATCTGGACATCGGTTTACAAGTGTCAGTGTGATACGCGTCAAAACGTTTTCTCATAACTGCGCGAAAAGCATGTATTTGTGCTTAATACAACGAAACAAGCTGTTTTAGACCGAAACGAACTAAATGTGAACACATCGGTTTTACAAGCGTCCGTGTGATACGCGTCAATGTTTTTCTCTCATAACTGCACGAAAAGTATGTATTCGTGCTTAATACAACGAAACAAGCTGTTTTACACCAAAACGAGCTAGATATGAACACATCGGTTTTGCGAGTTCGAGTGATACGCGTCAAAACTTGTCCTCTCATAACTGCGCGAAAAGCATGTATTCGTAATTAAAACAAAGAAACAAGCTGTTTTAGACCGAAACGAGCTAAATCTGAACATCGGTTTACAAGTGTCAGTGTGATACGCGTCAAAACGTTCTCTCATAACTGCGCGAAAAGCATGTATTCGTGCTTAATAGAACGAAACAAGCTGTTTTAGACCGGAACGAGTTAAATCTGAACACATCGGTTTTACAAGTGACCGTGTGATACGCGTCAAAACTTTTTCTCTCATAACTGCGCGAAAAGCATGTATTCGTGCTTAATACAACGAAACATGCTGTTTTAGACGAAACGGATCTAGATATGAACACATCGGTTTTACAAGTGTCCCTGTGATACGCGTCAAAACTTTTTCTCTTATAACAGCGCGAAAAGCATGTATTCGTGCTTAAAACAACGACACAAGCTGTTTCAGACCAAAACAAGCTAAATCTGAACATCGGTTTACAAGTGTCAGTGTGATACGCGTCAAAACGTTTTCTCATAACTGCGCGGAAAGCATGTATTCGTGCTTAATAGAACGAAACAAGTTGTTTTAGACCAAAATGAGCTAGATCTGAACACATCGGATTTACAAGTGACCGTGCGATACCCGTCAAAACTTTTTCTTTCATAACTGCGAAAAGCATGTATTCGTGCTTAACACAACGAAACAAGCTGTTTTACACCGAAAAGAGCTAAATCTGAACACATCGGTTATACGCGTCCCTGTGATACGCGTCAAAACTTTTTTTCTTAAAACTGCGCGCAAAGCATGTATTGTGCTTAATACAACAAAACAAGCTGTTTTAGACCAAAACGAGCTAAATCTGAACACATCGGTTTTACAAGTGTCCATGTGATACGCGTCAAAACTTTTTCTCATAACAGCGCGAAAAGCATGTATTCGTGCTTAATAGAACGAAACAAGCTGTTTTAGACCGAAACGAGCTAAATCTGAACTCATCGGTTTTACAAGTGTCCATGTAATACGCGTCAAAACTTTTTCTCATAACTGCGCGAAAAGCATGTATTCGTGCTTAATACAACAAAACAAGCTGTTTTAGACCGAAACCAGCTAGATCTGAACACATCGGTTTTGTAAGTGTCCATGTGATACGCGTCAAAACTTTTTCTCTCATAACTGCGCGAAAAGCATGTATTGGTGCTTAAAACAACGAAACAAGCTGTTTTAGACCGAAACGAGCTAAATCTGAACTCATCGGTTTTACAAGTGTCCATGTGATACGCGTCAAAACTTTTTCTCTTATAACTGCGCGAAAAGCATGTATTCGTGCTTCAAACAACGACACAAGCTGTTTTAGACCGAAACAAGCTAAATCTGAACGTCGGTTTACAAGTGTCAGTGTGATACGCGTCAAAACGTTTTCTCATAACTGCGCGGAAAGCATGTATTCGTGCTTAATAGAACGAAACAAGCTGTTTTAGACCGAAAGGAGCTAAATCTGAACACATCGGTTTTACAAGTGTCCGTGTGATACGCGTCAATATTTTTTCTCTCATAACTGCGCGAAAAGCATGTATTCGTGCCTAAAACAACGAAACAAGCTGTTTTAGACCGAAACGAGTTAAATCTGAACACATCGGTTTTACAAGTGTCCATGTGATACGCGTCAAAACTTTTTGTATTATAACAGCGCGAAAAGCATGTATTCGTGCTTAATACAACGAAACAAGCTGTTTTAGACCGAAACGAATTAAATCTGAACACATCGGTTTTACAAGTGTCCATGTGATACGCGTCATAACTTTCCCTCTCATAACTTCGCGAAAAGCATGTATTCGTGCTAAAACAACGAAACAAGTTGTTTTAGACGAAACGAGTTAAATCTGAAACGTCGGTTTTACAAGTGTTCATGTGATACGCGTCAAAACTTTTTCTCTTATAACAGCGCGAAAAGCATGTATTCGTGCTTAAAACAACGACACAAGCTGTTTCAGACCAAAACAAGCTAAATCTGAACATCGGTTTACAAGTGTCAGTGTGATACGCGTCAAAACGTTTTCTCATAACTGCGCGGAAAGCATGTATTCGTGCTTAATAGAATTAAACAAGCTGTTTTAGACCGAAACGAGCTAAATCTGAACACATCGGTTTTACAAGTGTCCGTGTGATACGCGTCAATATTTTTTCTCTCATAACTGCGCGAAAAGCATGTATTCGTGCCTAAAACAACGAAACAAGCTGTTTTAGACCGAAACGAGTTAAATCTGAACACATCGCTTTTACAATTGTCCATGTGATACGTGTCAAAACTTTTTGTCTTATAACAGCGCGAAAAGCATGTATTCGTGCTTAATACATCGAAACAAGCTGTTTTGACCAAAACGAGCTAGACCTGAACACATCGGTTTTAAGTGTTCGTGTGATACGCGTCAAAACTTTTCCTTTCATAACTGCGCGGAAAGGATGTATTCGTGAATAAAACAAAGAAACAAGCTGGTTTAGACCGAAACCAGCTAAATCTGAACATCGGTTTACAAGTGTCAGTGTGATACGCGTCAAAACGTTTTCTCATAACTGCGCGAAAAGCATGTATTTGTGCTTAATACAACGAAACAAGCTGTTTTAGACCGAAACGAACTAAATGTGAACACATCGGTTTTACAAGCGTCCGTGTGATACGCGTCAATGTTTTTCTCTCATAACTGCACGAAAAGTATGTATTCGTGCTTAATACAACGAAACAAGCTGTTTTACACCAAAACGAGCAAGATATGAACACATCGGTTTTACAAGTGACCGTGTGATACGCGTCAAAACTTTTCCTCTCATAACTGCGCGAAAAGCATGTATTCGTGCTTAATACAACGAAACAAGCTGTTTTAGACCAAAACGAGCTAGATCTGAACACATCGGTTTTGCGAGTTCGAGTGATACGCGTCAAAACTTGTCCTCTCATAACTGCGCGAAAAGCATGTATTCGTGATTAAAACAAAGAAACAAGCTGTTTTAGACCGAAACGAGCTAAATCTGAACATCGGTTTACAAGTGTCAGTGTGATACGCGTCAAAACGTTCTCTCATAACTGCGCGAAAAGCATGTATTCGTGCTTAATAGAACGAAACAAGCTGTTTTAGACCGGAACGAGTTAAATCTGAACACATCGGTTTTACAAGTGTCCATGTGATACGCGTCAAAACTTTTTCTAATAACTGCGCGAAAAGCATGTATTCGTGCTTAATACAACGAAACAAAAACAAGCTGTTTTAACACCAAAACGAGCTAGATATGAACACGTCGGTTTTACAAGTGACCGTGCGATACGCGTCAAAACTTTTTCTCTCATAACCGCGAAAGCGTGCTTACGTGCTCTCATAACGTGCTTAATACAACGAAACAAGCTGTTTTACACCGAAAAGAGCTAAATCTGAACACATCAGTTATACGTGTCCCCTGTGATACGCGTCAAAACTTTTTCTCTTAAAACTGCGCGCAAAGCATGTATTCGTAGTTAATACAACAAAACAAGCTGTTTTAGACCGAAGTGAGCTAGATATGAACACCGGTTTTACAAGTGTCCGTGTGATACGCGTCAAAACTTTTTGTCTTATAACAGCGCGAAAAGCATGTATTCGTGCTTGAAACAACGAAACAAGCTGTTTTAGACCAAAACGAGCTAAATCTGAACTCATCGGTTTTACAAGTGTCCATGTGATACGCGTCAAAACTTTTTCTCATAACTGCGTGAAAAGCATGTATTCGTGCTTAATACAACGAAACAAGCTGTTTTAGACCGAAACCAGTTAGATCTGAACGCATCGGTTCTGTAAGGGTCCGTATGATACGCGTCAAAACGTTTTCTCTCATAACTGCGCGAAAAGCATGTATTCGTGCTTAAAACAACGAAACAAGCTGTTTTAAACCGAAACGAGCTAAATCTCAACACATCGGTTATGCAAGTGTCCATGTGATACGCGTCAAAACTTTCTCTCTCATAACTTCGCGAAAAGCATGTATTCGTGCTAAAACAACGAAACAAGCTGTTTTAGACGAAAGGAGTTAAATCTGACCACGTCGGTTTTACAAGTGTTCATGTGATACGCGTCAAAACTTTTTGTCTTATAACAGCGCGAAAAGCATGTATTCGTGTTTAATACAACGAAACAAGCTGTTTTACACCAAAACGAGCTAGATATGAACACATCGGTTTTACAAGTGACCGTGTGATAGGCGTCAAAACTTTTTCTCTCATAACTGCCCGAAAAGCATGTATTCGTGCTTAATACTACGAAACAAGCTGTTTTAGACCAAAAGGATCTAGATATGAACACATCGGTTTTACAAGTGTCCCTGTCATACGCGTCAAAACTTTTTCTCTTATAACTGCGCGAAAAGCACGTATTCGTGCTTAAAACAACGACACAATCTGTTTTAGACCGAAATAAGCTAAATCTGAACATCGGTTTACAAGTGTCAGTTTGATAAGCGTCAATATTTTTTTCTCTCATAACTGCGCGAAAAGCATGTATTCGTGCCTAATACAACGAAACAACCTGTTTTACACCGAAAAGAGCTAAATCTGAACACCGGTTATGTGTCCGTGTGATACGCGTCAAAACGTTTTCTCATAACTGCGCGAAAAGCATGTATTTGTGCTTAATACAACGAAACAAGCTGTTGTATAGCGAAACGAGCTAAATATGAACACATCGGTTTTACAAGCGTCCGTGTGATACGCGTCAATATTTTTTCTCTCATAACTGCACGAAAAGCATGTATTCGTGCTAATTACATCGAAACAAGCTGTTTTAGCCCGAAACCAGCTAAATCTGAACACATCGGTTTTACAAGTGTCCAGTGATACGCGTCAAAACATTTTTCTCATAACTGCGCGAAAAGCATGTATTCGTGCTTAATACAACGAAACAAGCTGTTTTAGACCAAAACGAGCTAGATCTGAACAGATCGGTTTTGCGAGTTCGAGTGATACGCGTCAAAACTTGTTCTCTCATAACTGCGCGAAAAGCATGTATTCGTGATTAAAACAAAAAAACAAGCTGTTTTAGACCGAAACGAGCTAAATCTGAACATCGGTTTACAAGTGTCAGTGTGATACGCGTCAAAACGTTCTCTCATAACTGCGCGAAAAGCATGTATTCGTGCTTAATAGAACGAAACAAGCTGTTTTAGACCGGAACGAGTTAAATCTGAACACATCGGTTTTACAAGTGTCCATGTGATACGCGTCAAAACTTTTTCTAATAACTGCGCGAAGAGCATGTATTCGTGCTTAATACAACGAAACAAAAACAAGCTGTTTAACACCAAAACTAGCTAGATATGAACACGTCGGTTTTACAAGTGACCGTGCGATACGCGTCAAAACTTTTTCTCTCATAACCGCGAAAGCGTGCTTACGTGCTCTCATAACGTGCTTAATACAACGAAACAAGCTGTTTTACACCGAAAAGAGCTAAATCTGAACACATCAGTTATACGTGTCCCTGTGATACGCGTCAAAACTTTTTCTCTTAAAACTGCGCGCAAAGCATGTATTCGTAGTTAATACAACAAAACAAGCTGTTTTAGACCGAAGTGAGCTAGATATGAACACCGGTTTTACAAGTGTCCGTGTGATCCGCGTCAAAACTTTTTCTCTCATAACTGAGCGAAAAGCATGTATTCTTGCTTAAAACAACGAAACAAGCTGTTTTAGACCGAAGCGAGTTAAATCTGAACACATCGATTTTACAAGTGTCCATGTGATACGCGTTAAAACTTTTTGTCTCATAACTGCGCGAAAAGCATGTATTCGTGCTTAATACAACGAAACAAGCTGTTTTAGACCAAATGGATCTAGATATGAACACAGCGGTTTTACAAGTGTCCCTGTGATACGCGTCAAAGCTTTTTCTTTTATAACTGCGCGAAAAGCATGTATTCGTGCTTAATACAACGAAACAAGCTGTTTTAGACCGAAACCAGCTATATCTGAACACATCGGTTTTGCAAGTGTCCATGTGATACGCGTCAAAAGTTTTTTTCATAACTGCGCGAAAAGCTTGTATTCGTGCTTAATACAACGTAACAAGCTGTTTTAGACCAAAACGAGCTAGATCTGAACACATCGGTTTTTACAAGTGTCCGTGTGATACGCGTCAAAACGTTTTTTTCATAACTGCGCGGAAAGCATGTATTCGTACTTAATAGAACGAAACAAGTTGTTTTAGACCAAAACGAGCTAGATCTGAACACATCGGATTTACAAGTGACCGTGCGATACCCGTCAAAACTTTTTCTTTCATAACTGCGAAAAGCATGTATTCGTGCTTAACACAACGAAACAACCCTGTTTTACACGAAAAGAGCTAAATCTGAACACATCGGTTATACGCGTCCCTGTGATACGCGTCAAAACTTTTTTTCTTAAAACTGCGCGCAAAGCATGTATTGTGCTTAATACAACAAAACAAGCTGTTTTAGACCAAAACGAGCTAACTCTGAACAAATCGGTTTTACAAGTGTCCATGTGATACGCGTCAAAACTTTTTCTCATAACAGCGCGAAAAGCATGTATTCGTGCTTAATAGAACGAAACAAGCTGTTTTAGACCGAAACGAGCTAAATCTGAACTCATCGGTTTTACAAGTGTCCATGTAATACGCGTCAAAACATTTTCTCATAACTGCGCGAAAAGCATGTATTCGTGCTTAATACAACAAAACAAGCTGTTTTACACCGAAACCAGCTAGATCTGAACACATCGGTTTTGTAAGTGTCCATGTGATACGCGTCAAAACTTTTTCTCTCATAACTGCGCGAAAAGCATGTATTGGTGCTTAAAAACAACGAAACAAGCTGTTTTAGACCGAAACGAGCTAAATCTGAACTCATCGGTTTTACAAGTGTCCATGTGATACGCGTCAAAACTTTTTCTCTTATAACTGCGCGAAAAGCATGTATTCCTGCCTAAAACAACGACACAAGCTGTTTTAGACCGAAACAAGCTAAATCTGAACGTCGGTTTACAAGTGTCAGTGTGATACGCGTCAAAACGTTTTCTCATAACTGCGCGGAAAGCATGTATTCGTGCTTAATAGAACGAAACAAGCTGTTTTAGACCGAAAGGAGCTAAATCTGAACACATCGGTTTTACAAGTGTCCGTGTGATACGCGTCAATATTTTTTCTCTCATAACTGCGCGAAAAGCATGTATTCGTGCCTAAAACAACGAAACAAGCTGTTTTAGACCGAAACGAGTTAAATCTGAACACATCGGTTTTACAAGTGTCCATGTGATACGCGTCAAAACTTTTGTATTATAACAGCGCGAAAAGCATGTATTCGTGCTTAATACAACGAAACAAGCTGTTTTAGACCGAAACGAGTTAAATCTGAACACATCGGTTTTACAAGTGTCCATGTGATACGCGTCAAAACTTTTTCTCATAACTGCGCAAAAAGCATGTATTCGTGCTTAATACAACGAAACAAGCTGTTTTAGACCGAAACCAGCTAGATCTGAACACATCGGTTTTGTAAGTGTCCATGTGATACGCGTCATAACTTTCCCCTCTCATAACTTCGCGAAAAGCATGTATTCGTGCAAAACAACGAAACAAGTTGTTTTAGACGAAACGAGGTAAATCTGAACACGTCGGTTTTACAAGTGTTCATGTGATACGCGTCAAAACTTTTTGTCTTATAACAGCGCGAAAAGCATGTATTCGTGTTTAATACAATGAAACAAGCTGTTTTACACCAAAACGAGCTAGATATGAACACGTCGGTTTTACAAGTGACCGTGTGATAGGCGTCAAAACTTTCTCTCATAACTGCGCGAGAAGCATGTATTCGTGCTTAATACAACGAAACATGCTGTTTTAGACCAAAAGGATCTAGATATGAACACATCGGTTTTACAAGTGTCCCTGTGATACGCGTCAAAACTTTTTCTCTTATAACTGCGAAAAAGCATGTATTCGTTCTTAATACAACGAAACAAGCTGTTTTAGACAAAAACGAGCTAGATGGGAACACATCGGTTTTAAGTGTCCGTGTGATAGCGTCAAAACTTTTCCTCTCATAACTGCGCGAAAAGCATGTATTCGTGCTTAATACAACAAAGCAAGCTGTTTTAGACCGAAACGAGCTAAATCTGAACACATCGGTTTTACAAGTGTCCATGTGATACGCGTCAAAACTTTTTGTCTTATAACTGCGCGAAAAGCATGTATTCGTGCTAAATACAACGAAACAAGCTGTTTTAGACCGAAACGAGCTAAATCTGAACGTCGGTTTACAAGTGTCCATGTGATACGCGTCAAAACTTTTTGTCTCATAACTGCGCGAAAAGCATGTATTCGTGCTTAATACAACGAAACAAGCTGTTTTAAACCAAATCGATTTAGATATGAACACAGCGGTTTTACAAGTGTCCCTGTGATACGCGTCAAAACTTTTTCTTTTATAACTGCGCGAAAAGCATGTATTCGTGCTTAATACAACGAAACAAGCTGTTTTTAGACCGAAACCAGCTATATCTGAACACAACGGTTTTGCAAGTGTCCATGTGATACGCGTCAAAATTTTTTTCATAACTGCGCGAAAAGCATGTATTCGTGCTTAATACAACGTAACAAGCTGTTTTAGACCAAAACGAGCTAGATCTGAACACATCGGTTTTACAAGTGTCCGTGTGATACGCGTCAAAACTTTTTTTCATAACTGCGCGGAAAGCATGTATTCGTGCTTAATAGAACGAAACAAGCTGTTTTAGACCAAAACGAGCTAGATCTGAACACATCGGTTTTACAAGTGACCGTGCGATACCCGTCAAAACTTTTTCTTTCATAACTGCGAAAAGCATGCATTCGTGCTTAATACAACGAAACAAGCTGTTTTACACCGAAAAGAGCTAAATCTGAACACATCGGTTATACGCGTCCCTGTGATACGCGTCAAAACTTTTTCTCTTAAAACTGCGCGCAAAGCATGTATTGTGCTTAATACAACAAAAAAAGCTGTTTTAGACCAAAGCGAGCTGAATCTGACACATCGGTTTTACAAGTGTCCATGTGATACGCGTCAAAACTTTTTCTCATAACAGCGCGAAAAGCATGTATTCGTGCCTAATAGAACGAAACAAGCTGTTTTAGACCGAAACGAGCTAAATGTGAACTCATCGGTTTTACAAGTGTCCATGTAATACGCGTCAAAACTTTTTCTCATAACTGCGCGAAAAGCATGTATTCGTGCTTAATAAAACGAAACAAGCTGTTTTAGACCGAAACCAGCTAGATCTGAACACATCGGTTTTGTAAGTGTCCATGTGATACGCGTCAAAACTTTTTCTCATACTGCGCGAAAAGCATGTATTCGTGCTTGAAACAACGAAACAAGCTGTTTTAGACCAAAACGAGCTAAATCTGAACTCAATCGGTTTTACAAGTGTCCATGTGATACGCGTCAAAACTTTTTCTCATAACTGCGTGAAAAGCATGTATTCGTGCTTAATACAACGAAACAAGCTGTTTTAGACCAGAAGCCAGTTAGATCTGAACGCATCGGTTCTGTAAGTGTCCGTATGATACGCGTCAAAACGTTTTCTCTCATACTGCGCGAAAAGCATGTATTCGTGCTTAAAACAACGAAACAAGCTGTTTTAAACCGAAACGAGCTAAATCTCAACACATCGGTTATGCAAGTGTCCATGTGATACGCGTCAAAACTTTCTCTCTCATAACTTCGCGAAAAGCATGTATTCCGTGCTAAAACAACGAAACAAGCTGTTTTAGACGAAAGGAGTTAAATCTGACCACGTCGGTTTTACAAGTGTTCATGTGATACGCGTCAAAACTTTTTGTCTTATAACAGCGCGAAAAGCATGTATTCGTGTTTAATACAACGAAACAAGCTGTTTTACACCAAAACGAGCTAGATATGAACACATCGGTTTTACAAGTGACCGTGTGATAGGCGTCAAAACTTTTTCTCTCATAACTGCCCGAAAAGCATGTATTCGTGCTTAATACTACGAAACAAGCTGTTTTAGACCAAAAGGATCTAGATATGAACACATCGGTTTTTACAAGTGTCCCTGGGATACGCGTCAAAACTTTTTCTCTTAAAACTGCGCGCAAAGCATGTATTCGTGCTTAATACAACAAAACAAGCTGTTTTAGACCGAAGTCAGCTAGATATGAACACCGGTTTTACAAGTGTCCGTGTGATACGCGTCAAAACTTTTTCTCTCATAACTGCGCGAGAGCATGTATTCTTGCTTAAAACAACGAAACAAGCTGCTTTAGACCGAAGTGAGCTAGATATGAACACATCGGTTTTACAAGTGTCCATGTGATACGCGTCAAAACTTTTTGTCTCATAACTGCACGAAAAGCATGTATTCATGCTTAATACAACGAAACAAGCTGTTTTAGACCAAAAGGATGTATATATGAACACATCGGTTTTACAAGTGTCCATGTGATACGCGTCAAAACTTTTGTCTTATAACTGCGCGAAAAGCATGCATTCGTGCTTAATACAACGAAACAAGCTGTTTTACACCGAAAAGAGCTAATCTGAACCACATCGGTTATACGCGTCCCTGTGATACGCGTCAAAAACTTTTTCTCTCATAATTGCGCGGAAAAGGGTGTATTCGTGATTAAAACAAAGAAAAAAGCTGTTTTAGACCAAAACGATCTAAATCTGAACATCGGTTTACAAGTGTCCGTGTGATACGCGTCAAAACGTTTTCTCATAACTGCGCGAAAAGCATGTATTTGTGCTTAATACAACGAAACAAGCTGTTGTATACCGAAACGAGCTAAATATGAACACATCGGTTTTACAAGCGTCCGTGTGATACGCGGTCAATATTTTTCTCTCATAACTGCACGAAAAGCATGTATTCGTGCTAATTACATCGAAACAAGCTGTTTTAGCCCGAAACCAGCTAAATCTGAACACATCGGTTTTACAAGTGTCCAGTGATACGCGTCAAAACATTTTCTCATAACTGCGCGAAAAGCATGTATTCGTGCTTAATACAACAAAACAAGCTGTTTTAGACCGAAAAGAGCTAAATCTGAAAACATCGGTTTTACAAGTGTCCATGTGATACGCGTCAAAACTTTTTCTCATAACTGCGCGAAAAGCATTTATTCGTGCTTAATACAACGAAACAAGCTGTTTTACACCAAAACGAGCTAGATATGAACACATCGGTTTTACAAGTGACCGTGTGATAGGCGTCAAAACTTTTTCTCTCATAACTGCCCGAAAAGCATGTATTCGTGCTTAATACTACGAAACAAGCTGTTTTAGACCAAAAGGATCTAGATATGAACACATCGGTTTTACAAGTGTCCCTGGGATACGCGTCAAAACTTTTTCTCTTAAAACTGCGCGCAAAGCATGTATTCGTGCTTAATACAACAAAACAAGCTGTTTTAGACCGAAGTCAGCTAGATATGAACACCGGTTTTACAAGTGTCCGTGTGATACGCGTCAAAACTTTTTCTCTCATAACTGCGCGAAGAGCATGTATTCTTGCTTAAAACAACGAAACAAGCTGCTTTAGACCGAAACGAGCTAAATCTGAACACATCGGTTTTACAAGTGTCCGTGTGATACGCGTCTATTTTTTCTCTCATAACTGCGCGAAAAGCATGTATTCGTGCCTAAAACAACGAAACAAGCTGTTTTAGACCGAAACGAGTTAAATCTGAACACATCGGTTTTACAAGTGTCCATGTGATACGCGTCAAAACTTTTTGTCTCATAACTGCACGAAAAGCATGTATTCATGCTTAATACAACGAAACAAGCTGTTTTAGACCAAAAGGATGTATATATGAACACATCGGTTTTACAAGTGTCCATGTGATACGCGTCAAAACTTTTTGTCTTATAACTGCGCGAAAAGCATGCATTCGTGCTTAATACAACGAAACAAGCTGTTTTACACCGAAAAGAGCTAAATCTGAACACATCGGTTATACGCGTCCCTGTGATACGCGTCAAAACTTTTTCTCTCATAATTGCGCGGAAAGGGTGTATTCGTGATTAAAACAAAGAAAAAAGCTGTTTTAGACCAAAACGATCTAAATCTGAACATCGGTTTACAAGTGTCCGTGTGATACGCGTCAAAACGTTTTCTCATAACTGCCCGAAAAGCATGTATTCGTGCTTAATACTACGAAACAAGCTGTTTTAGACCAAAAGGATCTAGATATGAACACATCGGTTTTACAAGTGTCCCTGGGATACGCGTCAAAACTTTTTCTCTTAAAACTGCGCGCAAAGCATGTATTCGTGCTTAATACAACAAAACAAGCTGTTTTAGACCGAAGTCAGCTAGATATGAACACCGGTTTTACAAGTGTCCGTGTGATACGCGTCAAAACTTTTTCTCTCATAACTGCGCGAAGAGCATGTATTCTTGCTTAAAACAACGAAACAAGCTGCTTTAGACCGAAACGAGCTAAATCTGAACACATCGGTTTTACAAGTGTCCGTGTGATACGCGTCTATTTTTTCTCTCATAACTGCGCGAAAAGCATGTATTCGTGCCTAAAACAACGAAACAAGCTGTTTTAGACCGAAACGAGTTAAATCTGAACACATCGGTTTTACAAGTGTCCATGTGATACGCGTCAAAACTTTTTGTCTCATAACTGCACGAAAAGCATGTATTCATGCTTAATACAACGAAACAAGCTGTTTTAGACCAAAAGGATGTATATATGAACACATCGGTTTTACAAGTGTCCATGTGATACGCGTCAAAACTTTTTGTCTTATAACTGCGCGAAAAGCATGCATTCGTGCTTAATACAACGAAACAAGCTGTTTTACACCGAAAAGAGCTAAATCTGAACACATCGGTTATACGCGTCCCTGTGATACGCGTCAAAACTTTTTCTCTCATAATTGCGCGGAAAGGGTGTATTCGTGATTAAAACAAAGAAAAAAGCTGTTTTAGACCAAAACGATCTAAATCTGAACATCGGTTTACAAGTGTCCGTGTGATACGCGTCAAAACGTTTTCTCATAACTGCGCGAAAAGCATGTATTTGTGCTTAATACAACGAAACAAGCTGTTGTATACCGAAACGAGCTAAATATGAACACATCGGTTTTACAAGCGTCCGTGTGATACGCGTCAATATTTTTTCTCTCATAACTGCACGAAAAGCATGTATTCGTGCTAATTACATCGAAACAAGCTGTTTTAGCCCGAAACCAGCTAAATCTGAACACATCGGTTTTACAAGTGTCCAGTGATACGCGTCAAAACATTTTCTCATAACTGCGCGAAAAGCATGTATTCGTGCTTAATACAACAAAACAAGCTGTTTTAGACCGAAAAGAGCTAAATCTGAAAACATCGGTTTTACAAGTGTCCATGTGATACGCGTCAAAACTTTTTCTCATAACTGCGCGAAAAGCATTTATTCGTGCTTAATACAACGAAACAAGCTGTTTTACACCAAAACGAGCTAGATATGAACACATCGGTTTTACAAGTGACCGTGTGATAGGCGTCAAAACTTTTTCTCTCATAACTGCCCGAAAAGCATGTATTCGTGCTTAATACTACGAAACAAGCTGTTTTAGACCAAAAGGATCTAGATATGAACACATCGGTTTTACAAGTGTCCCTGGGATACGCGTCAAAACTTTTTCTCTTAAAACTGCGCGCAAAGCATGTATTCGTGCTTAATACAACAAAACAAGCTGTTTTAGACCGAAGTCAGCTAGATATGAACACCGGTTTTACAAGTGTCCGTGTGATACGCGTCAAAACTTTTTCTCTCATAACTGCGCGAAGAGCATGTATTCTTGCTTAAAACAACGAAACAAGCTGCTTTAGACCGAAACGAGCTAAATCTGAACACATCGGTTTTACAAGTGTCCGTGTGATACGCGTCTATTTTTTCTCTCATAACTGCGCGAAAAGCATGTATTCGTGCCTAAAACAACGAAACAAGCTGTTTTAGACCGAAACGAGTTAAATCTGAACACATCGGTTTTACAAGTGTCCATGTGATACGCGTCAAAACTTTTTGTCTTATAAAAGCGCGAAAAGCATGTATTCGTGCTTATTACAACGAAACAAGCTGTTTTAGACCAAAACGAGCTAGATCTGAACACATCGGTTTTACAAGTGTCCCTGTGATACGCGTCAAAACTTTTTCTCATAACTGCGCGGAAAGAATGTATTCGTGATTAAAACAAAGAAAAAAGCAGTTTTAGACCAAAACAAGCTAAATCTGAACATCGGTTTACAAGTCTCAGTGTGATACGCGTCAAACCGTTTTCTCATAACTGCGCGAAAAGCATGTATTTGTGCTTAATACAACGCAACAAGCTGTTGTATACCGAAACGAGCTAAATATGAACACATCGGTTTTACAAGCGTCCGTGTGATACGCGTCAATATTTTTTCTCTCATAACTGCACGAAAAGCATGCATTCGTGCTAATTACATCGAAACAAGCTGTTTTAGCCCGAAACCAGCTAAATCTGAACACATCGGTTTTACAAGTGTCCAGTGATACGCGTCAAAACATTTTCTCATAACTGCGCGAAAAGCATGTATTCGTGCTTAATACAACGAAACAAGCTGTTTTAGACCGAAAAGAGCTAAATCTGAAAACATCGGTTTTACAAGTGTCCATGTGATACGCGTCAAAACTTTTGCTCATAACTGCGCGAAAAGCATTTATTCGTGCTTAATACAACGAAACAAGCTGTTTTACACCAAAACGAGCTCGATATGAACACATCGGTTTTACAAGTGACCGTGTGATACGCGTCAAAACTTTTTCTCTCATAACTGCGCGAAAAGCATGTATTCGTGGTTAATACAACGAAACAAGCTGTTTTAGACCAAACGGATCTAGATATGAACACATCGGTTTTACAAGTGTCCCTGTGATACGCGTCAAAACTTTTTCTCTTATAACTGTGCGAAAAGCATGTATTCGTGCTTAAAACAACGACACAAGCTGTTTCAGACCGAAACAAGCTTATTCTGAACATCGGTTTACAAGTGTCAGTGTGATACGCGTCAAAACGTTTTCTCATAACTGCGCGGAAATCATGTATTCGTGCTTAATAGAACGAAACAAGCTGTTTTAGACCGAAACGAGCTAAATCTGAACACATCGGTTTTACAAGTGTCCGTGTGATACGCGTCAATATTTTTTCTCTCATAACTGCGCGAAAAGCATGTATTCGTGCCTAAAACAACGAAACAAGCTGTTTTAGACCGAAACGAGTTAAATCTGAACACATCGGTTTTACAAGTGTCCATGTGATACGCGTCAAAACTTTTTGTCTTATAACAGTGCGAAAAGCATGTATTCGTGCTTAATACAACGAAACAAGCTGTTTTAGACCAAAACGAGCTAGATCTGAACACATCGGTTTTAAGTGTTCGTGTGATACGCGTCAAAACACTTTTCTTCTCATAACTGCGCGAAAAGCATGTATTCTTGCTTAATACAACGAAACAAGCTGTTTTAGACCGAAACCAGTTAGATCTGAACGCATCGGTTTTGTAAGTGTCCATATGATACGCGTCAAAACTTTTTCTCTCATAACTGCGCGAAAAGCATGTATTCGTGCTTAAAACTACGAAACAAGCTGTTTTAGACCGAAACGAGCTAAATCTCAACACATCGGTTATGCAAGTGTCCATGTGATACGCGTCAAAACTTTCTCATAACTTCGCGAAAAGGGTGTATTCGTGCTAAAACAACGAAACAAGCTGTTTTAGACGAAACGAGTTAAATCTGACCACGTCGGTTTTACAAGTGTTCATGTGATACGCGTCAAAACGTTTTGTCTTATAACAGCGCGAAAAGCATGTATTCGTGTTTAATACAACGAAACAAGCTGTTTTACACCAAAACGACCTAGATATGAACACATCGGTTTTACAAGTGACCGTGTGATAGGCGTCAAAACTTTTTCTCTCATAACTGCCCGAAAAGCATGTATTCGTGCTTAATACTACGAAACAAGCTGTTTTAGACCAAAAGGATCTAGATATGAACACATCGGTTTTACAAGTGTCCCTGTCATACGCGTCAGAACTTTTTCTCTTATAACTGCGCGAAAAGCATGTATTCGTGCCTAAAACAACGACACAATCTGTTTTAGACCGACATAAGCTAAATCTGAACATCGGTTTACAAGTGTCAGTGTGATACGCGTCAAAACGTTTTCTCATAACTGCGCGAAAAGCATGTATTCGTGCTTAATAGAACGAAACAAGCTGTTTAGGACCGAAACGAGCTAAATCTGAACACATCGGTTTTACAAGTGTTCGTGTGATACGCGTCAATATTTTTTCTCTCATAACTGCGCGAAAAGCATGTATTCGTGCTTAATACAACGAAACAAGCTGTTTTACACCGAAAAGAGCTAAATCTGAACACCGGTTATGTGTCCCTGTGATACGCGTCAAAACTTTTGCTCTTAAAACCGCGCGCAATGCATGTATTCGTGCTTAATACAACAAAACAAGCTGTTTTAGACCGAAGTGAGCTATATATGAACACCGGTTTTACAAGTGTCCGTGTGATACGCGTCAAAACTTTTTCTCTCATAACTGCGCGAAAAGCTAAAAGCGAAAACAACGAAACAAGCTGCTTTAGACCGAAGCGAGTGAAATCTGAACACATCGGTTTTACAAGTGTCCATATGATACGCGTCAAAACTTTTTGTCTCATAACTGCGCGAAAAGCATGTATTCATGCTTATTACAACGAAACAAGCTGTTTTAGACCAAATGGATTTAGATATGAACACAGCGGTTTTACAAGTGTCCCTGTGATACGCGTCAAAACTTTTTCTTTTATAACTGCGCGCAAAGCATGTATTGTGCTTAATACAACAAAACAAGCTGTTTTAGACCAAAGCGAGCTGAATCTGAACACATCGGTTTTACAAGTGTCCATGTGATACGCGTCAAAACTTTTTGTCTTATAACAGCGCGAAAAGCATGTATTCGTGCTTAATACAACGAAACAAGCTGTTTTAGACCAAAACGAGCTAGATCTGAACACATCGGTTTTACAAGTGTCCCTGTGATACGCGTCAAAACTTTTTCTCATAACTGCGCGGAAAGAATGTATTCGTGATTAAAACAAAGAAAAAAGCTGTTTTAGACCAAAACGAGCTAAATCTGAACATCGGTTTACAAGTGTCAGTGTGATACGCGTCAAACCGTTTTCTCATAACTGCGCGAAAAGCATGTATTCGTGCTTAATACACCGAAACAAGCTGTTTTAGACCGAAAAGAGCTAAATCTGAAAACATCGGTTTTAGAAGTGTCCATGTGATACGCGTCAAAACTTTTGCTCATAACTGCGCGAAAAGCATTTATTCGTGCTTAATACAACGAAACAAGCTGTTTTACACCAAAACGAGCTCGATATGAACACATCGGTTTTACAAGTGACCGTGTGATACGCGTCAAAACTTTTTCTCTCATAACTGCGCGAAAAGCATGTATTCGTGGTTAATACAACGAAACAAGCTGTTTTAGACCAAACGGATCTAGATATGAACACATCGGTTTTACAAGTGTCCCTGTGATACGCGTCAAAACTTTTTCTCTTATAACTGTGCGAAAAGCATGTATTCGTGCTTAAAACAACGACACAAGCTGTTTCAGACCGAAACAAGCTAAATCTGAACATCGGTGTACAAGTGTCAGTGTGATACGCGTCAAAACGTTTTCTCATAACTGCGCGGAAATCATGTATTCGTGCTTAATAGAACGAAACAAGCTGTTTTAGACCGAAACGAGCTAAATCTGAACACATCGGTTTTACAAGTGTCCGTGTGATACGCGTCAATATTTTTTCTCTCATAACTGCGCGAAAGCATGTATTCGTGCCTAAAACAACGAAACAAGCTGTTTTAGACCGAAACGAGTTAAATCTGAACACATCGGTTTTACAAGTGTCCATGTGATACGCGTCAAAACTTTTTGTCTTATAACAGTGCGAAAAGCATGTATTCGTGCTTAATACAACGAAACAAGCTGTTTTAGACCAAAACGAGCTAGATCTGAACACATCGGTTTTAAGTGTTCGTGTGATACGCGTCAAAACACTTTTCCTCTCATAACTGCGCGAAAAGCATGTATTCTTGCTTAATACAACGAAACAAGCTGTTTTAGAACGAAACGAGCTAAATCTGAACTCATCGGTTTTACAAGTGTCCATGTGATACGCGTCAAAACTTTTTCTCATAACTGCGTCAAAAGCATGTATTCATGCTTAATACAACGAAACAAGCTGTTTTAGACCGAAACCAGTTAGATCTGAACGCATCGGTTTTGTAAGTGTCCATATGATACGCGTCAAAACTTTTTCTCTCATAACTGCGCGAAAAGCATGTATTCGTGCTTAAAACTACGAATCAAGCTGTTTTAGACCGAAACGAGCTAAATCTCAACACATCGGTTTTACAAGTGACCGTGTGATAGGCGTCAAAACTTTTTCTCTCATAACTGCCCGAAAAGCATGTATTCGTGCTTAATAGAACGAAACAAGCTGTTTAGGACCGAAACGAGCTAAATCTGAACACATCGGTTTTACAAGTGTTCGTGTGATACGCGTCAATATTTTTTCTCTCATAACTGCGCGAAAAGCATGTATTCGTGCTTAATACAACGAAACAAGCTGTTTTACACCGAAAAGAGCTAAATCTGAACACCGGTTATGTGTCCCTGTGATACGCGTCAAAACTTTTGCTCTTAAAACCGCGCGCAAAGCATGTATTCGTGCTTAATACAACAAAACAAGCTGTTTTAGACCGAAGTGAGCTATATATGAACACCGGTTTTACAAGTGTCCGTGTGATACGCGTCAAAACTTTTTCTCTCATAACTGCGCGAAAAGCTAAAAGCGAAAACAACGAAACAAGCTGCTTTAGACCGAAGCGAGTGAAATCTGAACACATCGGTTTTACAAGTGTCCATGTGATACGCGTCAAAACTTTTTGTCTCATAACTGCGCGAAAAGCATGTATTCATGCTTATTACAACGAAACAAGCTGTTTTAGACCAAAAAGATGTATATATGAACACATCGATTTTACAAGTGTCCATGTGATACGCGTCAAAACTTTTTGTCTTAAAACTGCTCCGAAAAGCATGCATTCGTGCCTAATACAACGAAACAAGCTATTTTAAACCAAAACGAGCTAGATCTGAACACATCGGTTTTACAAGTGTCCCTGTGATACGCGTCAAAACTTTTTTCTCTCATAACTGCGCGGACAGGATGTATTCGTGATTAAAACAAAGAAAAAAGCTGTTTTAGACCAAAACGAGCTAAATCTGAACATCGGTTTACAAGTGTCAGTGTGATACGCGTCAAAACTTTTTGTCTCATAACTGCTCGAAAAGCATGTATTCGTGCTTAATACAACGAAACCAGCTGTTTTAGACCAAATGGATTTAGATATGAACACAGCGGTTTTACAAGTGTCCCTGTGATACGCGTCAAAACTTTTTCTTTTATAACTGCGCGCAAAGCATGTATTGTGCTTAATACAACAAAACAAGCTGTTTTAGACCAAAGCGAGCTGAATCTGAACACATCGGTTTTACAAGTGTCCATGTGATACGCGTCAAAACTTTTTCTCATAACAGCGCGAAAAGCATGTATTCGTGCTTAATAGAACGAAACAAGCTGTTTTAGACCGAAACGAGCTAAATCTGAACTCATCGGTTTTACAAGTGTCCATGTAATACGCGTCAAAACTTTTTCTCATAACTGCGCGAAAAGCATGTATTCGTGCTTAATACAACGAAACAAGCTGTTTTAGACCGAAACCAGCCAGATCTGAACACATTGGTTTTGTAAGTGTCCATGTGATACGCGTCAAGACTTTTTCTCTCATAACTGCGCGAAAAGCATGTATTCGTGCTTGAAACAACGAAACAAGCTGTTTTAGACCAAAACGAGCTAAATCTGAACTCATCGGTTTTACAAGTGTCTATGTGATACGCGTCAAAACTTTTTCTCATAACTGCGTAAAAAGCATGTATTCGTGCTTAATACAACGAAACAAGCTGTTTTAGACCGAAACCAGTTAGATCTGAACGCATCGGTTCTGTAAGTGTCCATATGATACGCGTCAAAACTTTTTCTCTCATAACTGCGCGAAAAGCATGTATTCGTGCTTAAAACAACAAAACAAGCTGTTTTAAACCGAAACGAGCTAAATCTCAACACATCGGTTATGCAAGTGTCCATGTGATACGCGTCAAAACTTTCTCTCTCATAACTTCGCGAAAAGCATGTATTCGTGCTAAAACAACGAAACAAGCTGTTTTAGACGAAACGAGTTAAATCTGACCACGTCGGTTTTACTAGTGTTCATGTGATACGCGTCAAAACTTTTTGTCTTATAACAGCGCGAAAAGCATGTATTCGTGTTTATTACAACGAAACAAGCTGTTTTACACCAAAACGAGCTAGATATGAACACATCGGTTTTACAAGTGACCGTTTGATAGGCGTCAAAACTTTTTCTCTCATAACTGCCCGAAAAGCATGTATTCGTGCTTAATACTACGAAAAAAGCTGTTTTAGACCAAAAGGATCTAGATATGAACACATCGGTTTTACAAGTGTCAGTGTGATAAGCGTTAATATTTTTTCTCTCATAACTGCGCGAAAAGCATGTATTCGTGCCTAATACAACGAAACAACCTGTTTTACACCGAAAAGATCTAAATCTGAACACCGGTTATGTGTCCCTGTGATACGCGTCAAAACTTTTTCTCTTAAAACTGCGCGCAAAGCATGTATTCGTGCTTAATACAACAAAACAAGCTGTTTTAGACCGAAGTGACCTAGATATGAACACCGGTTTTACAAGTGTCCGTGTGATACGCGTCAAAACTTTTTCTCTCATAACTGCGCGAAGAGCATGTATTCTTGCTTAAAACAACGAAACAAGCTGCTTTAGACCGAAGCGAGTGAAATCTGAACACATCGGTTTTACAAGTGTCCATGTGATACGCGTCAAAACTTTTTGTCTCATAACTGCGCGAAAAGCATGTATTCATGCTTAATACAACGAAACAAGCTGTTTTACACCAAAAGGATGTATATATGAACACATCGGTTTTACTAGTGTCCATGTGATACGCGTCAAAACTTTTTGTCTTATAACTGCGCGAAAAGCATGCATTCGTGCCTAATACAACGAAACAAGCTGTTTTACACCGAAAAGAGCTAAATCTGAACACATCGGTTATACGCGTCCCTGTGATACGCGTCAAAACTTTTTCTCTCATAACTGCGCGGAAAGGATGTATTCGTGATTAAAACAAAGAAAAAAGCTGTTTTAGACCAAAACGAGCTAAATCTGAACTCATCGGTTTTACAAGTGTCCATGTGATACGCGTCAAAACTTTTTCGCATAACTGCGTCAAAAGCATGTATTCGTGCTTAATACAACGAAACAAGCTGTTTTAGACCGAAACCAGTTAGATCTGAACGCATCGGTTTTACAAGTGTCCAGTGATACGCGTCAAAACATTTTCTCATAACTGCGCGAAAAGCATGTATTCGTGCTTAATACAACGAAACAAGCTGTTTTAGACCGAAAAGAGCTAAATCTGAAAACATCGGTTTTACAAGTGTCCATGTGATACGCGTCAAAACTTTTTCTCATAACTGCGCGAAAAGCATTTATTCGTGCTTAATACAACGCAACAAGCTGTTTTACACCAAAACGAGCTCGATATGAACACATCGGTTTTACAAGTGTCCGTGTGATACGCGTCAAAACGTTTTCTCATAACTGCGCGAAAAGCATGTATTTGTGCTTAATACAACGAAACAAGCTGTTGTGTACCGAAACGAGCTAAATATGAACACATCGGTTTTACAAGCGTCCGTGTGATACGCGTCAATATTTTTTCTCTCATAACTGCACGAAAAGCATGTATTCGTGCTTAATACATCGAAACAAGCTGTTTTAGACCGAAACCAGCTAAATCTGAACACATCGGTTTTACAAGTGTCCAGTGATACGCGTCAAAACATTTTCTCATAACTGCGCGAAAAGCATGTATTCGTGCTTAATACAACGAAACAAGCTGTTTTAGACCGAAAAGAGCTAAATCTGAAAACATCGGTTTTACAAGTGTCCATGTGATACGCGTCAAAACTTTTTCTCATAACTGCGCGAAAAGCATTTATTCGTGCTTAATACAACGCAACAAGCTGTTTTACACCAAAACGAGCTCGATATGAACACATCGGTTTTACAAGTGACCGTGTGATACGCGTCAAAACTTTTTGTCTCATAACTGCGCGAAAAGCATGTATTCGTGCTTAATACAACGAAACAAGCTGTTTTAGACCAAACGGATCTAGATATGAACACATCGGTTTTACAAGTGTCCCTGTGATACGCGTCAAAACTTTTTCTCTTAGAACTGCGCGAAAAGCATGTATTCGTGCTTAAAACAACGACACAAGCTGTTTCAGACCGAAACAAGCTAAATCTGAACATCGGTTTATAAGTGTCAGTGTGATACGCGTCAAAACGTTTTCTCATAACTGCGCGGAAAGGATATATTCGTGATTCAAACAAAGAAAAAAGCTGTTTTAGACCAAAATGAGCTAAATCTGAACATCGGTTTACAAGTGTCAGTGTGATACGCGTCAAACCGTTTTCTCATAACTGCGCTAAGCGCATGTATTCTTGCTTAAAACAACGAAACAAGCTGCTTTAGACCGAAGCGAGTGAAATCTGAACACATCGGTTTTACAAGTGTCCATGTGATACGCGTCAAAACTTTTTGTCTCATAACTGCGCGAAAAGCATGTATTCATGCTTAATACAACGAAACAAGCTGTTTTAGACCAAAAGGATGTATATATGAACACATCGGTTTTACTAGTGTCCATGTGATACGCGTCAAAACTTTTTGTCTTATAACTGCGCGAAAAGCATGCATTCGTGCTTAATACAACGAAACAAGCTGTTTTACACCGAAAAGAGCTAAATCTGAACACATCGGTTATACGCGTCCCTGTGATACGCGTCAAAACTTTTTCTCTCATAACTGCGCGGAAAGGATGTATTCGTGATTATAACAAAGAAAAAAGCTGTTTTAGACCAAAACGAGCTAAATCTGAACTCATCGGTTTTACAAGTGTCCATGTGATACGCGTCAAAACTTTTTCTCATAACTGCGTCAAAAGCATGTATTCGTGCTTAATACAACGAAACAAGCTGTTTTAGACCGAAACCAGTTAGATCTGAACGCATCGGTTTTACAAGTGTCCAGTGATACGCGTCAAAACATTTTCTCATAACTGCGCGAAAAGCATGTATTCGTGCTTAATACAACGAAACAAGCTGTTTTAGACCGAAAAGAGCTAAATCTGAAAACATCGGTTTTACAAGTGTCCATGTGATACGCGTCAAAACTTTTTCTCATAACTGCGCGAAAAGCATTTATTCGTGCTTAATACAACGCAACAAGCTGTTTTACACCAAAACGAGCTCGATATGAACACATCGGTTTTACAAGTGTCCGTTTGATACGCGTCAAAACGTTTTCTCATGACTGCGCGAAAAGCATGTATTTGTGCTTAATACAACGAAACAAGCTGTTGTGTACCGAAACGAGCTAAATATGAACACATCGGTTTTACAAGCGTCCGTGTGATACGCGTCAATATTTTTTCTCTCATAACTGCACGAAAAGCATGTATTCGTGCTTAATACATCGAAACAAGCTGTTTTAGACCGAAACCAGCTAAATCTGAACACATCGGTTTTACAAGTGTCCAGTGATACGCGTCAAAACATTTTCTCATAACTGCGCGAAAAGCATGTATTCGTGCTTAATACAACGAAACAAGCTGTTTTAGACCGAAAAGAGCTAAATCTGAAAACATCGGTTTTACAAGTGTCCATGTGATACGCGTCAAAACTTTTTCTCATAACTGCGCGAAAAGCATTTATTCGTGCTTAATACAACGCAACAAGCTGTTTTACACCAAAACGAGCTCGATATGAACACATCGGTTTTACAAGTGACCGTGTGATACGCGTCAAAACTTTTTCTCTCATAACTGCGCGAAAAGCATGTATTCGTGCTTAATACAACGAAACAAGCTGTTTTAGACGAAACGGATCTAGATATGAACACATCGGTTTTACAAGTGTCCCTGTGATACGCGTCAAAACTTTTTCTCTTAGAACTGCGCGAAAAGCATGTATTCGTGCTTAAAACAACGACACAAGCTGTTTCAGACCGAAACAAGCTAAATCTGAACATCGGTTTACAAGTGTCAGTGTGATACGCGTCAAAACGTTTTCTCATAACTGCGCGGAAAGCTTGTATTCGTGCTTAATAGAACGAAACAAGCTGTTTTAGACCGAAACGAGCTAAATCTGAACACATCGGTTTTACAAGTGTCCGTGTGATACGCGTCAATATTTTTTCTCTTATAACTGCACGAAAAGCATGTATTCGTGCCTAAAACAACGAAACAAGCTGTTTTAGACCGAAACGAGTTAAATCTGAACACATCGGTTTTACAAGTGTCCATGTGATACGCGTCAAAACTTTTTGTCTCATAACTGCTCGAAAAGCATGTATTCGTGCTTAATACAACGAAACAAGCTGTTTTAGACCAAATGGATTTAGATATGAACACAGCGGTTTTACAAGTGTCCCTGTGATACGCGTCAAAACTTTTTCTTTTATAACTGCGCGCAAAGCATGTATTGTGCTTAATACAACAAAACAAGCTGTTTTAGACCAAAGCGAGCTGAATCTGAACACATCGGTTTTACAAGTGTCCATGTGATACGCGTCAAAACTTTTTCTCATAACAGCGCGAAAAGCATGTATTCGTGCTTAATAGAACGAAACAAGCTGTTTTAGACCGAAACGAGCTAAATCTGAACTCATCGGTTTTACAAGTGTCCATGTAATACGCGTCAAAACTTTTTCTCATAACTGCGCGAAAAGCATGTATTCGTGCTTAATACAACGAAACAAGCTGTTTTAGACCGAAACCAGCCAGATCTGAACACATCGGTTTTGTAAGTGTCCATGTGATACGCGTCAAGACTTTTTCTCTCATAACTGCGCGAAAAGCATGTATTCGTGCTTGAAACAACGAAACAAGCTGTTTTAGACCAAAACGAGCTAAATCTGAACTCATCGGTTTTACAAGTGTCCATGTGATACGCGTCAAAACGTTTTCTCATAACTGCGTGAAAAGCATGTATTCGTGCTTAATACAACGAAACAAGCTGTTTTAGACCGAAACCAGTTAGATCTGAACGCATCGGTTCTGTAAGTGTCCATATGATACGCGTCAAAACTTTTTCTCTCGTAACTGCGCGAAAAGCATGTATTCGTGCTTAAAACAACAAAACAAGCTGTTTTAAACCGAAACGAGCTAAATCTCAACACATCGGTTATGCAAGTGTCCATGTGATACGCGTCAAAACTTTCTCTCTCATAACTTCGCGAAAAGCATGTATTCGTGCTAAAACAACGAAACAAGCTGTTTTAGACGAAACGAGTTAAATCTGACCACGTCGGTTTTACAAGTGTTCATGTGATACGCGTCAAAACTTTTTGTCTTATAACAGCGCGAAAAGCATGTATTCGTGTTTATTACAACGAAACAAGCTGTTTTACACCAAAACGAGCTAGATATGAACACATCGGTTTTACAAGTGACCGTTTGATAGGCGTCAAAACTTTTTCTCTCATAACTGCCCGAAAAGCATGTATTCGTGCTTAATACTACGAAAAAAGCTGTTTTAGACCAAAAGGATCTAGATATGAACACATCGGTTTTACAAGTGTCAGTGTGATAAACGTTAATATTTTTTCTCTCATAACTGCGCGAAAAGCATGTATTCGTGCCTAATACAACGAAACAACCTGTTTTACACCGAAAAGATCTAAATCTGAACACCGGTTATGTGTCCCTGTGATACGCGTCAAAACTTTTTCTCTTAAAACTGCGCGCAAAGCATGTATTCGTGCTTAATACAACAAAACAAGCTGTTTTAGACCGAAGTGAGCTAGATATGAACACCGGTTTTACAAGTGTCCGTGTGATACGCGTCAAAACTTTTTCTCTCATAACTGCGCGAAGAGCATGTATTCTTGCTTAAAACAACGAAACAAGCTGCTTTAGACCGAAGCGAGTGAAATCTGAACACATCGGTTTTACAAGTGTCCATGTGATACGCGTCAAAACTTTTTGTCTCATAACTGCGCGAAAAGCATGTATTCATGCTTAATACAACGAAACAAGCTGTTTTAGACCAAAAGGATGTATATATGAACACATCGGTTTTACTAGTGTCCATGTGATACGCGTCAAAACTTTTTGTCTTATAACTGCGTGAAAAGCATGCATTCGTGCTTAATACAACGAAACAAGCTGTTTTACACCGAAAAGAGCTAAATCTGAACACATCGGTTATACGCGTCCCTGTGATACGCGTCAAAACTTTTTCTCATAACTGCGCGGAAAGAATGTATTCGTGATTAAAACAAAGAAAAAAGCTGTTTTAGACCAAAACGAGCTAAATCTGAACATCGGTTTACAAGTGTCAGTGTGATACGCGTCAAACCGTTTTCTCATAACTGCGCGAAAAGCATGTATTCGTGCTTAATACATCGAAACAAGCCGTTTTAGACCAAAACCAGCTAAATCTGAACACATCGGTTTTACAAGTGTCCAGTGATACGCGTCAAAACTTTTTCTTATAACTGCGCGAAAATCGTGTATTCGTGCTTAATACACCGAAACAAGCTGTTTTAGACCGAAAAGAGCTAAATCTGAACACATCGGTTATACGCGTCCCTGTGATACGCGTCAAAACTTTTTCTCTTAAAACTGCGCGCAAAGCATGTATTGTGCTTAATACAACAAAAAAAGCTGTTTTAGACCAAAGCGAGCTGAATCTGAACACATCGGTTTTACAAGTGTCCATGTGATACGCGTCAAAACTTTTTCTCATAACAGCGCGAAAAGCATGTATTCGTGCCTAATAGAACGAAACAAGCTGTTTTAGACCGAAACGAGCTAAATGTGAACTCATCGGTTTTACAAGTGTCCATGTAATACGCGTCAAAACTTTTTCTCATAACTGCGCGAAAAGCATGTATTCGTGCTTAATACAACGAAACAAGCTGTTTTAGACCGAAACCAGCTAGATCTGAACACATCGGTTTTGTAAGTGTCCATGTGATACGCGTCAAAACTTTTTCTCTCATAAATGCGCGAAAAGCATGTATTCGTGCTTGAAACAACGAAACAAGCTGTTTTAGACCAAAACGAGCTAAATCTGAACTCATCGGTTTTACAAGTGTCCATGTGATACGCGTCAAAACTTTTTCTCATAACTGCGTGAAAAGCATGTATTCGTGCTTAATACAACGAAACAAGCTGTTTTAGACCGAAACCAGTTAGATCTGAACGCATCGGTTCTGTAAGTGTCCGTATGATACGCGTCAAAACGTTTTCTCTCATAACTGCGCGAAAAGCATGTATTCGTGCTTAAAACAACGAAACAAGCTGTTTTAAACCGAAACGAGCTAAATCTCAACACATCGGTTATGCAGGTGTCCATGTGATACGCGTCAAAACTTTCTCTCTCATAACTTCGCGAAAAGCATGTATTCGTGCTAAAACAACGAAACAAGCTGTTTTAGACGAAAGGAGTTAAATCTGACCACGTCGGTTTTACAAGTGTTCATGGGATACGCGTCAAAACTTTTTGTCTTATAACAGCGCGAAAAGCATGTATTCGTGTTTAATACAACGAAACAAGCTGTTTTACACCAAAACGAGCTAGATATGAACACATCGGTTTTACAAGTGACCGTGTGATAGGCGTCAAAACTTTTTCTCTCATAACTGCCCGAAAAGCATGTATTCGTGCTTAATACTACGAAACAAGCTGTTTTAGACCAAAAGGATCTAGATATGAACACATCAGTTTTACAAGTGTCCCTGTCATACGCGTCAAAACTTTTTCTCTTATAACTGCGCGAAAAGCACGTATTCGTGCTTAAAACAACGACACAATCTGTTTTAGACCGAAATAAGCTAAATCTGAACATCGGTTTACAAGTGTCAGTTTGATAAGCGTCAATATTTTTTCTCTCATAACTGCGCGAAAAGCATGTATTCGTGCCTAATACAACGAAACAACCTGTTTTACACCGAAAAGAGCTAAATCTGAACACCGGTTGTGTGTCCCTGGGATACGCGTCAAAACTTTTTCTCTTAAAACTGCGCGCAAAGCATGTATTCGTGCTTAATACAACAAAACAAGCTGTTTTAGACCGAAGTGAGCTAGATATGAACACCGGTTTTACAAGTGTCCGTGTGATACGCGTCAAAACTTTTTCTCTCATAACTGCGCGAAGAGCATGTATTCTTGCTTAAAACAACGAAACAAGCTGCTTTAGACCGAAGCAAGCGAAATCTGAACACATCGGTTTTACAAGTGTCCATGTGATACGCGTCAAAACTTTTTGTCTCATAACTGCACGAAAAGCATGTATTCATGCTTAATACAACGAAACAAGCTGTTTTAGACCAAAAGGATGTATATATGAACACATCGGTTTTACAAGTGTCCATGTGATACGCGTCAAAACTTTTAGTCTTATAACTGCGCGAAAAGCATGCATTCGTGCTTAATACAACGAAACAAGCTGTTTTACACCGAAAAGAGCTAAATCTGAACACATCGGTTATACGCGTCCCTGTGATACGCGTCAAAACTTTTTCTCTCATAATTGCGCGGAAAGGGTGTATTCGTGATTAAAACAAAGAAAAAAGCTGTTTTAGACCAAAACGATCTAAATCTGAACATCGGTTTACAAGTGTCCGTGTGATACGCGTCAAAACGTTTTCTCATAACTGCGCGAAAAGCATGTATTTGTGCTTAATACAACGAAACAAGCTGTTGTATACCGAAACGAGCTAAATATGAACACATCGGTTTTACAAGCGTCCGTGTGATACGCGTCAATATTTTTTCTCTCATAACTGCACGAAAAGCATGTATTCGTGCTAATTACATCGAAACAAGCTGTTTTAGCCCGAAACCAGCTAAATCTGAACACATCGGTTTTACAAGTGTCCAGTGATACGCGTCAAAACATTTTCTCATAACTGCGCGAAAAGCATGTATTCGTGCTTAATACAACGAAACAAGCTGTTTTAGACCGAAAAGAGCTAAATCTGAAAACATCGGTTTTACAAGTGTCCATGTGATACGCGTCAAAACTTTTTCTCATAACTGCGCGAAAAGCATTTATTCGTGCTTAATACAACGCAACAAGCTGTTTTACACCAAAACGAGCTTGATATGAACACATCGGTTTTACAAGTGACCGTGTGATACGCGTCAAAACTTTTTCTCTCATAACTGCGCGAAAAGCATGTATTCGTGCTTAATACAACGAAACAAGCTGTTTTAGACCAAACGAATCTAGATATGAACACATCGGTTTTACAAGTGTCCCTGTGATACGCGTCAAAACTTTTTCTCTTAGAACTGCGCGAAAAGCATGTATTCGTGCTTAAAACAACGACACAAGCTGTTTCAGACTGAAACAAGCTAAATCTAAACATCGGTTTACAAGTGTCAGTGTGATACGCGTCAAAACGTTTTCTCATAACTGCGCGGAAAGCATGTATTCGTGCTTAATAGAACGAAACAAGCTGTTTTAGACCGAAACGAGCTAAATCTGAACACATCGGTTTTACAAGTGTCCGTGTGATACGCGTCTATTTTTTCTCTCATAACTGCGCGAAAAGCATGTATTCGTGCCTAAAACAACGAAACAAGCTGTTTTAGACCGAAACGAGTTAAATCTGAACACATCGGTTTTACAAGTGTCCATGTGATACGCGTCAAAACTTTTTGTCTTATAACAGCGCGAAAAGCATGTATTCGTGCTTATTACAACGAAACAAGCTGTTTTAGACCAAAACGAGCTAGATCTGAACACATCGGTTTTACAAGTGTCCCTGTGATACGCGTCAAAACTTTTTCTCATAACTGCGCGGAAAGAATGTATTCGTGATTAAAACAAAGAAAAAAGCTGTTTTAGACCAAAACGAGCTAAATCTGAACATCGGTTTACAAGTGTCAGTGTGATACGCGTCAAACCGTTTTCTCATAACTGCGCGAAAAGCATGTATTTGTGCTTAATACAACGCAACAACCTGTTGTATACCGAAACGAGCTAAATATGAACACATCGGTTTTACAAGCGTCCGTGTGATACGCGTCAATATTTTTTCTCTCATAACTGCACGAAAAGCATGCATTCGTGCTAATTACATCGAAACAAGCTGTTTTAGCCCGAAACCAGCTAAATCTGAACACATCGGTTTTACAAGTGTCCCTGTCATACGCGTCAAAACTTTTTCTCTTATAACTGCGCGAAAAGCACGTATTCGTGCTTAAAACAACGAAACAAGCTGTTTTAAACCGAAACGAGCTAAATCTCAACACATCGGTTATGCAGGTGTCCATGTGATACGCGTCAAAACTTTCTCTCTCATAACTTCGCGAAAAGCATGTATTCGTGCTAAAACAACGAAACAAGCTGTTTTAGACGAAAGGAGTTAAATCTGACCACGTCGGTTTTACAAGTGTTCATGGGATACGCGTCAAAACTTTTTGTCTTATAACAGCGCGAAAAGCATGTATTCGTGTTTAATACAACGAAACAAGCTGTTTTACACCAAAACGAGCTAGATATGAACACATCGGTTTTACAAGTGACCGTGTGATAGGCGTCAAAACTTTTTCTCTCATAACTGCCCGAAAAGCATGTATTCGTGCTTAATACTACGAAACAAGCTGTTTTAGACCAAAAGGATCTAGATATGAACACATCAGTTTTACAAGTGTCCCTGTCATACGCGTCAAAACTTTTTCTCTTATAACTGCGCGAAAAGCACGTATTCGTGCTTAAAACAACGACACAATCTGTTTTAGACCGAAATAGGCTAAATCTGAACATCGGTTTACAAGTGTCAGTTTGATAAGCGTCAATATTTTTTCTCTCATAACTGCGCGAAAAGCATGTATTCGTGCCTAATACAACGAAACAACCTGTTTTACACCGAAAAGAGCTAAATCTGAACACCGGTTATGTGTCCCTGGGATACGCGTCAAAACTTTTTCTCTTAAAACTGCGCGCAAAGCATGTATTCGTGCTTAATACAACAAAACAAGCTGTTTTAGACCGAAGTGAGCTAGATATGAACACCGGTTTTACAAGTGTCCGTGTGATACGCGTCAAAACTTTTTCTCTCATAACTGCGCGAAGAGCATGTATTCTTGCTTAAAACAACGAAACAAGCTGCTTTAGACCGAAGCGAGCGAAATCTGAACACATCGGTTTTACAAGTGTCCATGTGATACGCGTCAAAACTTTTTGTCTCATAACTGCACGAAAAGCATGTATTCATGCTTAATACAACGAAACAAGCTGTTTTAGACCAAAAGGATGTATATATGAACACATCGGTTTTACAAGTGTCCATGTGATACGCGTCAAAACTTTTTGTCTTATAACTGCGCGAAAAGCATGCATTCGTGCTTAATACAACGAAACAAGCTGTTTTACACCGAAAAGAGCTAAATCTGAACACATCGGTTATACGCGTCCCTGTGATACGCGTCAAAACTTTTTCTCTCATAATTGCGCGGAAAGGGTGTATTCGTGATTAAAACAAAGAAAAAAGCTGTTTTAGACCAAAACGATCTAAATCTGAACATCGGTTTACAAGTGTCCGTGTGATACGCGTCAAAACGTTTTCTCATAACTGCGCGAAAAGCATGTATTTGTGCTTAATACAACGAAACAAGCTGTTGTATACCGAAACGAGCTAAATATGAACACATCGGTTTTACAAGCGTCCGTGTGATACGCGTCAATATTTTTTCTCTCATAACTGCACGAAAAGCATGTATTCGTGCTAATTACATCGAAACAAGCTGTTTTAGCCCGAAACCAGCTAAATCTGAACACATCGGTTTTACAAGTGTCCAGTGATACGCGTCAAAACATTTTCTCATAACTGCGCGAAAAGCATGTATTCGTGCTTAATACAACGAAACAAGCTGTTTTAGACCGAAAAGAGCTAAATCTGAAAACATCGGTTTTACAAGTGTCCATGTGATACGCGTCAAAACTTTTTCTCATAACTGCGCGAAAAGCATTTATTCGTGCTTAATACAACGCAACAAGCTGTTTTACACCAAAACGAGCTTGATATGAACACATCGGTTTTACAAGTGACCGTGTGATACGCGTCAAAACTTTTTCTCTCATAACTGCGCGAAAAGCATGTATTCGTGCTTAATACAACGAAACAAGCTGTTTTAGACCAAACGAATCTAGATATGAACACATCGGTTTTACAAGTGTCCCTGTGATACGCGTCAAAACTTTTTCTCTTAGAACTGCGCGAAAAGCATGTATTCGTGCTTAAAACAACGACACAAGCTGTTTCAGACTGAAACAAGCTAAATCTAAACATCGGTTTACAAGTGTCAGTGTGATACGCGTCAAAACGTTTTCTCATAACTGCGCGGAAAGCATGTATTCGTGCTTAATAGAACGAAACAAGCTGTTTTAGACCGAAACGAGCTAAATCTGAACACATCGGTTTTACAAGTGTCCGTGTGATACGCGTCTATTTTTTCTCTCATAACTGCGCGAAAAGCATGTATTCGTGCCTAAAACAACGAAACAAGCTGTTTTAGACCGAAACGAGTTAAATCTGAACACATCGGTTTTACAAGTGTCCATGTGATACGCGTCAAAACTTTTTGTCTTATAACAGCGCGAAAAGCATGTATTCGTGCTTATTACAACGAAACAAGCTGTTTTAGACCAAAACGAGCTAGATCTGAACACATCGGTTTTACAAGTGTCCCTGTGATACGCGTCAAAACTTTTTCTCATAACTGCGCGGAAAGAATGTATTCGTGATTAAAACAAAGAAAAAAGCTGTTTTAGACCAAAACGAGCTAAATCTGAACATCGGTTTACAAGTGTCAGTGTGATACGCGTCAAACCGTTTTCTCATAACTGCGCGAAAAGCATGTATTTGTGCTTAATACAACGCAACAACCTGTTGTATACCGAAACGAGCTAAATATGAACACATCGGTTTTACAAGCGTCCGTGTGATACGCGTCAATATTTTTTCTCTCATAACTGCACGAAAAGCATGCATTCGTGCTAATTACATCGAAACAAGCTGTTTTAGCCCGAAACCAGCTAAATCTGAACACATCGGTTTTACAAGTGTCCCTGTCATACGCGTCAAAACTTTTTCTCTTATAACTGCGCGAAAAGCACGTATTCGTGCTTAAAACAACGACACAATCTGTTTTAGACCGAAATAAGCTAAATCTGAACATCGGTTTACAAGTGTCAGTTTGATAAGCGTCAATATTTTTTCTCTCATAACTGCGCGAAAAGCATGTATTCGTGCCTAATACAACGAAACAACCTGTTTTACACCGAAAAGAGCTAATTCTGAACACCGGTTATGTGTCCCTGGGATACGCGTCAAAACTTTTTCTCTTAAAACTGCGCGCAAAGCATGTATTCGTGCTTAATACAACAAAACAAGCTGTTTTAGACCGAAGTGAGCTAGATATGAACACCGGTTTTACAAGTGTCCGTGTGATACGCGTCAAAACTTTTTCTCTCATAACTGCGCGAAGAGCATGTATTCTTGCTTAAAACAACGAAACAAGCTGCTTTAGACCGAAGCGAGCGAAATCTGAACGCATCGGTTTTACAAGTGTCCATGTGATACGCGTCAAAACTTTTTGTCTCATAACTGCACGAAAAGCATGTATTCATGCTTAATACAACGAAACAAGCTGTTTTAGACCAAAAGGATGTATATATGAACACATCGGTTTTACAAGTGTCCATGTGATACGCGTCAAAACTTTTTGTCTTATAACTGCGCGAAAAGCATGCATTCGTGCTTAATACAACGAAACAAGCTGTTTTACACCGAAAAGAGCTAAATCAAAACACATCGGTTATACGCGTCCCTGTGATACGCGTCAAAACTTTTTCTCTCATAATTGCGCGGAAAGGGTGTATTCGTGATTAAAACAAAGAAAAAAGCTGTTTTAGACCAAAACGATCTAAATCTGAACATCGGTTTACAAGTGTCCGTGTGATACGCGTCAAAACGTTTTCTCATAACTGCGCGAAAAGCATGTATTTGTGCTTAATACAACGAAACAAGCTGTTGTATACCGAAACGAGCTAAATATGAACACATCGGTTTTACAAGCGTCCGTGTGATACGCGTCAATAGTTTTTCTCTCATAACTGCACGAAAAGCATGTATTCGTGCTAATTACATCGAAACAAGCTGTTTTAGCCCGAAACCAGCTAAATCTGAACACATCGGTTTTACAAGTGTCCAGTGATACGCGTCAAAACATTTTCTCATAACTGCGCGAAAAGCATGTATTCGTGCTTAATACAACGAAACAAGCTGTTTTAGACCGAAAAGAGCTAAATCTGAAAACATCGGTTTTACAAGTGTCCATGTGATACGCGTCAAAACTTTTTCTCATAACTGCGCGAAAAGCATTTATTCGTGCTTAATACAACGCAACAAGCTGTTTTACACCAAAACGAGCTTGATATGAACACATCGGTTTTACAAGTGACCGTGTGATACGCGTCAAAACTTTTTCTCTCATAACTGCGCGAAAAGCATGTATTCGTGCTTAATACAACGAAACAAGCTGTTTTAGACCAAACGAATCTAGATATGAACACATCGGTTTTACAAGTGTCCCTGTGATACGCGTCAAAACTTTTTCTCTTAGAACTGCGCGAAAAGCATGTATTCGTGCTTAAAACAACGACACAAGCTGTTTCAGACTGAAACAAGCTAAATCTAAACATCGGTTTACAAGTGTCAGTGTGATACGCGTCAAAACGTTTTCTCATAACTGCGCGGAAAGCATGTATTCGTGCTTAATAGAACGAAACAAGCTGTTTTAGACCGAAACGAGCTAAATCTGAACACATCGGTTTTACAAGTGTCCGTGTGATACGCGTCTATTTTTTCTCTCATAACTGCGCGAAAAGCATGTATTCGTGCCTAAAACAACGAAACAAGCTGTTTTAGACCGAAACGAGTTAAATCTGAACACATCGATTTTACAAGTGTCCATGTGATACGCGTCAAAACTTTTTGTCTTATAACAGCGCGAAAAGCATGTATTCGTGCTTAATACAACGAAACAAGCTGTTTTAGACCAAAACGAGCTAGATCTGAACACATCGGTTTTACAAGTGTCCCTGTGATACGCGTCAAAACTTTTTCTCATAACTGCGCGGAAAGAATGTATTCGTGATTAAAACAAAGAAAAAAGCTGTTTTAGACCAAAACGAGCTAAATCTGAACATCGGTTTACAAGTGTCAGTGTGATACGCGTCAAACCGTTTTCTCATAACTGCGCGAAAAGCATGTATTCGTGCTTAATACATCGAAACAAGCCGTTTTAGACCAAAACCAGCTAAATCTGAACACATCGGTTTTACAAGTGTCCAGTGATACGCGTCAAAACTTTTTCTTATAACTGCGCGAAAATCGTGTATTCGTGCTTAATACACCGAAACAAGCTGTTTTAGACCGAAAAGAGCTAAATCTGAAAACATCGGTTTTAGAAGTGTCCATGTGATACGCGTCAAAACTTTTGCTCATAACTGCGCGAAAAGCATTTATTCGTGCTTAATACAACGAAACAAGCTGTTTTACACCAAAACGAGCTCGATATGAACACATCGGTTTTACAAGTGACCGTGTGATACGCGTCAAAACTTTTTCTCTCATAACTGCGCGAAAAGCATGTATTCGTGGTTAATACAACGAAACAAGCTGTTTTAGACCAAACGGATCTAGATATGAACACATCGGTTTTACAAGTGTCCCTGTGATACGCGTCAAAACTTTTTCTCTTATAACTGTGCGAAAAGCATGTATTCGTGCTTAAAACAACGACACAAGCTGTTTCAGACCGAAACAAGCTAAATCTGAACATCGGTTTACAAGTGTCAGTGTGATACGCGTCAAAACGTTTTCTCATAACTGCGCGGAAATCATGTATTCGTGCTTAATAGAACGAAACAAGCTGTTTTAGACCGAAACGAGCTAAATCTGAACACATCGGTTTTACAAGTGTCCGTGTGATACGCGTCAATATTTTTTCTCTCATAACTGCGCGAAAAGCATGTATTCGTGCCTAAAACAACGAAACAAGCTGTTTTAGACCGAAACGAGTTAAATCTGAACACATCGGTTTTACAAGTGTCCATGTGATACGCGTCAAAACTTTTTGTCTTATAACAGTGCGAAAAGCATGTATTCGTGCTTAATACAACGAAACAAGCTGTTTTAGACCAAAACGAGCTAGATCTGAACACATCGGTTTTAAGTGTTCGTGTGATACGCGTCAAAACACTTTTCCTCTCATAACTGCGCGAAAAGCATGTATTCTTGCTTAATACAACGAAACAAGCTGTTTTAGAACGAAACGAGCTAAATCTGAACTCATCGGTTTTACAAGTGTCCATGTGATACGCGTCAAAACTTTTTCTCATAACTGCGTCAAAAGCATGTATTCATGCTTAATACAACGAAACAAGCTGTTTTAGACCGAAACCAGTTAGATCTGAACGCATCGGTTTTGTAAGTGTCCATATGATACGCGTCAAAACTTTTTCTCTCATAACTGCGCGAAAAGCATGTATTCGTGCTTAAAACTACGAAACAAGCTGTTTTAGACCGAAACGAGCTAAATCTCAACACATCGGTTATGCAAGTGTCCATGTGATACGCGTCAAAACTTTCTCATAACTTCACGAAAAGGGTGTATTCGTGCTAAAACAACGAAACAAGCTGTTTTAGACGAAACGAGTTAAATCTGACCACGTCGGTTTTACAAGTGTTCATGTGATACGCGTCAAAACGTTTTGTCTTATAACAGCGCGAAAAGCATGTATTCGTGTTTAATACAACGAAACAAGCTGTTTTACACCAAAACGACCTAGATATGAACACATCGGTTTTACAAGTGACCGTGTGATAGGCGTCAAAACTTTTTCTCTCATAACTGCCCGAAAAGCATGTATTCGTGCTTAATACTACGAAACAAGCTGTTTTAGACCAAAAGGATCTAGATATGAACACATCGGTTTTACAAGTGTCCCTGTCATACGCGTCAGAACTTTTTCTCTTATAACTGCGCGAAAAGCATGTATTCGTGCCTAAAACAACGACACAATCTGTTTTAGACCGACATAAGCTAAATCTGAACATCGGTTTACAAGTGTCAGTGTGATACGCGTCAAAACGTTTTCTCATAACTGCGCGAAAAGCATGTATTCGTGCTTAATAGAACGAAACAAGCTGTTTAGGACCGAAACGAGCTAAATCTGAACACATCGGTTTTACAAGTGTTCGTGTGATACGCGTCAATATTTTTTCTCTCATAACTGCGCGAAAAGCATGTATTCGTGCTTAATACAACGAAACAAGCTGTTTTACACCGAAAAGAGCTAAATCTGAACACCGGTTATGTGTCCCTGTGATACGCGTCAAAACTTTTGCTCTTAAAACCGCGCGCAAAGCATGTATTCGTGCTTAATACAACAAAACAAGCTGTTTTAGACCGAAGTGAGCTATATATGAACACCGGTTTTACAAGTGTCCGTGTGATACGCGTCAAAACTTTTTCTCTCATAACTGCGCGAAAAGCTAAAAGCGAAAACAACGAAACAAGCTGCTTTAGACCGAAGCGAGTGAAATCTGAACACATCGGTTTTACAAGTGTCCATGTGATACGCGTCAAAACTTTTTGTCTCATAACTGCGCGAAAAGCATGTATTCATGCTTATTACAACGAAACAAGCTGTTTTAGACCAAAAGGATGTATATATGAACACATCGATTTTACAAGTGTCCATGTGATACGCGTCAAAACTTTTTGTCTTAAAACTGCTCCGAAAAGCATGCATTCGTGCCTAATACAACGAAACAAGCTGTTTTAAACCAAAACGAGCTAGATCTGAACACATCGGTTTTACAAGTGTCCCTGTGATACGCGTCAAAACTTTTTTCTCTCATAACTGCGCGGACAGGATGTATTCGTGATTAAAACAAAGAAAAAAGCTGTTTTAGACCAAAACGAGCTAAATCTGAACATCGGTTTACAAGTGTCAGTGTGATACGCGTCAAAACTTTTTGTCTCATAACTGCTCGAAAAGCATGTATTCGTGCTTAATACAACGAAACAAGCTGTTTTAGACCAAATGGATTTAGATATGAACACAGCGGTTTTACAAGTGTCCCTGTGATACGCGTCAAAACTTTTTCTTTTATAACTGCGCGCAAAGCATGTATTGTGCTTAATACAACAAAACAAGCTGTTTTAGACCAAAGCGAGCTGAATCTGAACACATCGGTTTTACAAGTGTCCATGTGATACGCGTCAAAACTTTTTGTCTTATAACAGCGCGAAAAGCATGTATTCGTGCTTAATACAACGAAACAAGCTGTTTTAGACCAAAACGAGCTAGATCTGAACACATCGGTTTTACAAGTGTCCCTGTGATACGCGTCAAAACTTTTTCTCATAACTGCGCGGAAAGAATGTATTCGTGATTAAAACAAAGAAAAAAGCTGTTTTAGACCAAAACGAGCTAAATCTGAACATCGGTTTACAAGTGTCAGTGTGATACGCGTCAAACCGTTTTCTCATAACTGCGCGAAAAGCATGTATTCGTGCTTAATACATCGAAACAAGCCGTTTTAGACCAAAACCAGCAAAATCTGAACACATCGGTTTTACAAGTGTCCAGTGATACGCGTCAAAACTTTTTCTTATAACTGCGCGAAAATCGTGTATTCGTGCTTAATACACCGAAACAAGCTGTTTTAGACCGAAAAGAGCTAAATCTGAAAACATCGGTTTTAGAAGTGTCCATGTGATACGCGTCAAAACTTTTGCTCATAACTGCGCGAAAAGCATTTATTCGTGCTTAATACAACGAAACAAGCTGTTTTACACCAAAACGAGCTCGATATGAACACATCGGTTTTACAAGTGACCGTGTGATACGCGTCAAAACTTTTTCTCTCATAACTGCGCGAAAAGCATGTATTCGTGGTTAATACAACGAAACAAGCTGTTTTAGACCAAACGGATCTAGATATGAACACATCGGTTTTACAAGTGTCCCTGTGATACGCGTCAAAACTTTTTCTCTTATAACTGTGCGAAAAGCATGTATTCGTGCTTAAAACAACGACACAAGCTGTTTCAGACCGAAACAAGCTAAATCTGAACATCGGTGTACAAGTGTCAGTGTGATACGCGTCAAAACGTTTTCTCATAACTGCGCGGAAATCATGTATTCGTGCTTAATAGAACGAAACAAGCTGTTTTAGACCGAAACGAGCTAAATCTGAACACATCGGTTTTACAAGTGTCCGTGTGATACGCGTCAATATTTTTTCTCTCATAACTGCGCGAAAAGCATGTATTCGTGCCTAAAACAACGAAACAAGCTGTTTTAGACCGAAACGAGTTAAATCTGAACACATCGGTTTTACAAGTGTCCATGTGATACGCGTCAAAACTTTTTGTCTTATAACAGTGCGAAAAGCATGTATTTGTGCTTAATACAACGAAACAAGCTGTTTTAGACCAAAACGAGCTAGATCTGAACACATCGGTTTTAAGTGTTCGTGTGATACGCGTCAAAACACTTTTCCTCTCATAACTGCGCGAAAAGCATGTATTCTTGCTTAATACAACGAAACAAGCTGTTTTAGAACGAAACGAGCTAAATCTGAACTCATCGGTTTTACAAGTGTCCATGTGATACGCGTCAAAACTTTTTCTCATAACTGCGTCAAAAGCATGTATTCATGCTTAATACAACGAAACAAGCTGTTTTAGACCGAAACCAGTTAGATCTGAACGCATCGGTTTTGTAAGTGTCCATATGATACGCGTCAAAACTTTTTCTCTCATAACTGCGCGAAAAGCATGTATTCGTGCTTAAAACTACGAAACAAGCTGTTTTAGACCGAAACGAGCTAAATCTCAACACATCGGTTTTACAAGTGTCCATGTGATACGCGTCAAAACTTTTTCTCATAACTGCGTGAAAAGCATGTATTCGTGCTTAATACAACGAAACAAGCTGTTTTAGACCGAAACCAGTTAGATCTGAACGCATCGGTTTTACAAGTGTTCGTGTGATACGCGTCAATATTTTTTCTCTCATAACTGCGCGAAAAGCATGTATTCGTGCTTAATACAACGAAACAAGCTGTTTTACACCGAAAAGAGCTAAATCTGAACACCGGTTATGTGTCCCTGTGATACGCGTCAAAACTTTTGCTCTTAAAACCGCGCGCAAAGCATGTATTCGTGCTTAATACAACAAAACAAGCTGTTTTAGACCGAAGTGAGCTATATATGAACACCGGTTTTACAAGTGTCCGTGTGATACGCGTCAAAACTTTTTCTCTCATAACTGCGCGAAAAGCTAAAAGCGAAAACAACGAAACAAGCTGCTTTAGACCGAAGCGAGTGAAATCTGAACACATCGGTTTTACAAGTGTCCATGTGATACGCGTCAAAACTTTTTGTCTCATAACTACGCGAAAAGCATGTATTCATGCTTATTACAACGAAACAAGCTGTTTTAGACCAAAAGGATGTATATATGAACACATCGATTTTACAAGTGTCCATGTGATACGCGTCAAAACTTTTTGTCTTAAAACTGCTCCGAAAAGCATGCATTCGTGCTTAATACAACGAAACAAGCTATTTTAAACCAAAACGAGCTAGATCTGAACACATCGGTTTTACAAGTGTCCCTGTGATACGCGTCAAAACTTTTTTCTCTCATAACTGCGCGGACAGGATGTATTCGTGATTAAAACAAAGAAAAAAGCTGTTTTAGACCAAAACGAGCTAAATCTGAACATCGGTTTACAAGTGTCAGTGTGATACGCGTCAAAACTTTTTGTCTCATAACTGCTCGAAAAGCATGTATTCGTGCTTAATACAACGAAACAAGCTGTTTTAGACCAAATGGATTTAGATATGAACACAGCGGTTTTACAAGTGTCCCTGTGATACGCGTCAAAACTTTTTCTTTTATAACTGCGCGCAAAGCATGTATTGTGCTTAATACAACAAAACAAGCTGTTTTAGACCAAAGCGAGCTGAATCTGAACACATCGGTTTTACAAGTGTCCATGTGATACGCGTCAAAACTTTTTCTCATAACAGCGCGAAAAGCATGTATTCGTGCTTAATAGAACGAAACAAGCTGTTTTAGACCGAAACGAGCTAAATCTGAACTCATCGGTTTTACAAGTGTCCATGTAATACGCGTCAAAACTTTTTCTCATAACTGCGCGAAAAGCATGTATTCGTGCTTAATACAACGAAACAAGCTGTTTTAGACCGAAACCAGCCAGATCTGAACACATCGGTTTTGTAAGTGTCCATGTGATACGCGTCAAGACTTTTTCTCTCATAACTGCGCGAAAAGCATGTATTCGTGCTTGAAACAACGAAACAAGCTGTTTTAGACCAAAACGAGCTAAATCTGAACTCATCGGTTTTACAAGTGTCCATGTGATACGCGTCAAAACTTTTTCTCATAACTGCGTGAAAAGCATGTATTCGTGCTTAATACAACGAAACAAGCTGTTTTAGACCGAAACCAGTTAGATCTGAACGCATCGGTTCTGTAAGTGTCCATATGATACGCGTCAAAACTTTTTCTCTCATAACTGCGCGAAAAGCATGTATTCGTGCTTAAAACAACAAAACAAGCTGTTTTAAACCGAAACGAGCTAAATCTCAACACATCGGTTATGCAAGTGTCCATGTGATACGCGTCAAAACTTTCTCTCTCATAACTTCGCGAAAAGCATGTATTCGTGCTAAAACAACGAAACAAGCTGTTTTAGACGAAACGAGTTAAATCTGACCACGTCGGTTTTACAAGTGTTCATGTGATACGCGTCAAAACTTTTTGTCTTATAACAGCGCGAAAAGCATGTATTCGTGTTTATTACAACGAAACAAGCTGTTTTACACCAAAACGAGCTAGATATGAACACATCGGTTTTACAAGTGACCGTTTGATAGGCGTCAAAACTTTTTCTCTCATAACTGCCCGAAAAGCATGTATTCGTGCTTAATACTACGAAAAAAGCTGTTTTAGACCAAAGGATCTAGATATGAACACATCGGTTTTACAAGTGTCAGTGTGATAAGCGTTAATATTTTTTCTCTCATAACTGCGCGAAAAGCATGTATTCGTGCCTAATACAACGAAACAACCTGTTTTACACCGAAAAGATCTAAATCCGAACACCGGTTATGTGTCCCTGTGATACGCGTCAAAACTTTTTCTCCTAAAACTGCGCGCAAAGCATGTATTCGTGCTTAATACAACAAAACAAGCTGTTTTAGACCGAAGTGAGCTAGATATGAACACCGGTTTTACAAGTGTCCGTGTGATACGCGTCAAAACTTTTTCTCTCATAACTGCGCGAAGAGCATGTATTCTTGCTTAAAACAACAAAACAAGCTGCTTTAGACCGAAGCGAGTGAAATCTGAACACATCGGTTTTACAAGTGTCCATGTGATACGCGTCAAAACTTTTTGTCTCATAACTGCGCGAAAAGCATGTATTCATGCTTAATACAACGAAACAAGCTGTTTTACACCAAAAGGATGTATATATGAACACATCGGTTTTACTAGTGTCCATGTGATACGCGTCAAAACTTTTTGTCTTATAACTGCGCGAAAAGCATGCATTCGTGCTTAATACAACGAAACAAGCTGTTTTACACCGAAAAGAGCTAAATCTGAACACATCGGTTATACGCGTCCCTGTGATACGCGTCAAAACTTTTTCTCTCATAACTGCGCGGAAAGGATGTATTCGTGATTAAAACAAAGAAAAAAGCTGTTTTAGACCAAAACGAGCTAAATCTGAACTCATCGGTTTTACAAGTGTCCATGTGATACGCGTCAAAACTTTTTCGCATAACTGCGTCAAAAGCATGTATTCGTGCTTAATACAACGAAACAAGCTGTTTTAGACCGAAACCAGTTAGATCTGAACGCATCGGTTTTACAAGTGTCCAGTGATACGCGTCAAAACATTTTCTCATAACTGCGCGAAAAGCATGTATTCGTGCTTAATACAACGAAACAAGCTGTTTTAGACCGAAAAGAGCTAAATCTGAAAACATCGGTTTTACAAGTGTCCATGTGATACGCGTCAAAACTTTTTCTCATAACTGCGCGAAAAGCATTTATTCGTGCTTAATACAACGCAACAAGCTGTTTTACACCAAAACGAGCTCGATATGAACACATCGGTTTTACAAGTGTCCGTGTGATACGCGTCAAAACGTTTTCTCATAACTGCGCGAAAAGCATGTATTTGTGCTTAATACAACGAAACAAGCTGTTGTGTACCGAAACGAGCTAAATATGAACACATCGGTTTTACAAGCGTCCGTGTGATACGCGTCAATATTTTTTCTCTCATAACTGCACGAAAAGCATGTATTCGTGCTTAATACATCGAAACAAGCTGTTTTAGACCGAAACCAGCTAAATCTGAACACATCGGTTTTACAAGTGTCCAGTGATACGCGTCAAAACATTTTCTCATAACTGCGCGAAAAGCATGTATTCGTGCTTAATACAACGAAACAAGCTGTTTTAGACCGAAAAGAGCTAAATCTGAAAACATCGGTTTTACAAGTGTCCATGTGATACGCGTCAAAACTTTTTCTCATAACTGCGCGAAAAGCATTTATTCGTGCTTAATACAACGCAACAAGCTGTTTTACACCAAAACGAGCTCGATATGAACACATCGGTTTTACAAGTGACCGTGTGATACGCGTCAAAACTTTTTGTCTCATAACTGCGCGAAAAGCATGTATTCGTGCTTAATACAACGAAACAAGCTGTTTTAGACCAAACGGATCTAGATATGAACACATCGGTTTTACAAGTGTCCCTGTGATACGCGTCAAAACTTTTTCTCTTAGAACTGCGCGAAAAGCATTTATTCGTGCTTAATACAACGCAACAAGCTGTTTTACACCAAAACGAGCTCGATATGAACACATCGGTTTTACAAGTGTCCGTGTGATACGCGTCAAAACGTTTTCTCATAACTGCGCGAAAAGCATGTATTTGTGCTTAATACAACGAAACAAGCTGTTGTGTACCGAAACGAGCTAAATATGAACACATCGGTTTTACAAGCGTCCGTGTGATACGCGTCAATATTTTTTCTCTCATAACTGCACGAAAAGCATGTATTCGTGCTTAATACATCGAAACAAGCTGTTTTAGACCGAAACCAGCTAAATCTGAACACATCGGTTTTACAAGTGTCCAGTGATACGCGTCAAAACATTTTCTCATAACTGCGCGAAAAGCATGTATTCGTGCTTAATACAACGAAACAAGCTGTTTTAGACCGAAAAGAGCTAAATCTGAAAACATCGGTTTTACAAGTGTCCATGTGATACGCGTCAAAACTTTTTCTCATAACTGCGCGAAAAGCATTTATTCGTGCTTAATACAACGCAACAAGCTGTTTTACACCAAAACGAGCTCGATATGAACACATCGGTTTTACAAGTGACCGTGTGATACGCGTCAAAACTTTTTGTCTCATAACTGCGCGAAAAGCATGTATTCGTGCTTAATACAACGAAACAAGCTGTTTTAGACCAAACGGATCTAGATATGAACACATCGGTTTTACAAGTGTCCCTGTGATACGCGTCAAAACTTTTTCTCTTAGAACTGCGCGAAAAGCATGTATTCGTGCTTAAAACAACGACACAAGCTGTTTCAGACCGAAACAAGCTAAATCTGAACATCGGTTTATAAGTGTCAGTGTGATACGCGTCAAAACGTTTTCTCATAACTGCGCGGAAAGGATATATTCGTGATTCAAACAAAGAAAAAAGCTGTTTTAGACCAAAATGAGCTAAATCTGAACATCGGTTTACAAGTGTCAGTGTGATACGCGTCAAACCGTTTTCTCATAACTGCGCTAAGCGCATGTATTCTTGTTTAAAACAACGAAACAAGCTGCTTTAGACCGAAGCGAGTGAAATCTGAACACATCGGTTTTACAAGTGTCCATGTGATACGCGTCAAAACTTTTTGTCTCATAACTGCGCGAAAAGCATGTATTCATGCTTAATACAACGAAACAAGCTGTTTTAGACCAAAAGGATGTATATATGAACACATCGGTTTTACTAGTGTCCATGTGATACGCGTCAAAACTTTTTGTCTTATAACTGCGCGAAAAGCATGCATTCGTGCTTAATACAAAGAAACAAGCTGTTTTACACCGAAAAGAGCTAAATCTGAACACATCGGTTATACGCGTCCCTGTGATACGCGTCAAAACTTTTTCTCTCATAACTGCGCGGAAAGGATGTATTCGTGATTAAAACAAAGAAAAAAGCTGTTTTAGACCAAAACGAGCTAAATCTGAACTCATCGGTTTTACAAGTGTCCATGTGATACGCGTCAAAACTTTTTCTCATAACTGCGTCAAAAGCATGTATTCGTGCTTAATACAACGAAACAAGCTGTTTTAGACCGAAACCAGTTAGATCTGAACGCATCGGTTTTACAAGTGTCCAGTGATACGCGTCAAAACATTTTCTCATAACTGCGCGAAAAGCATGTATTCGTGCTTAATACAACGAAACAAGCTGTTTTAGACCGAAAAGAGCTAAATCTGAAAACATCGGTTTTACAAGTGTCCATGTGATACGCGTCAAAACTTTTTCTCATAACTGCGCGAAAAGCATTTATTCGTGCTTAATACAACGCAACAAGCTGTTTTACACCAAAACGAGCTCGATATGAACACATTGGTTTTACAAGTGTCCGTTTAATACGCGTCAAAACGTTTTCTCATGACTGCGCGAAAAGCATGTATTTGTGCTTAATACAACGAAACAAGCTGTTGTGTACCGAAACGAGCTAAATATGAACACATCGGTTTTACAAGCGTCCGTGTGATACGCGTCAATATTTTTTCTCTCATAACTGCACGAAAAGCATGTATTCGTGCTTAATACATCGAAACAAGCTGTTTTAGACCGAAACCAGCTAAATCTGAACACATCGGTTTTACAAGTGTCCAGTGATACGCGTCAAAACATTTTCTCATAACTGCGCGAAAAGCATGTATTCGTGCTTAATACAACGAAACAAGCTGTTTTAGACCGAAAAGAGCTAAATCTGAAAACATCGGTTTTACAAGTGTCCATGTGATACGCGTCAAAACTTTTTCTCATAACTGCGCGAAAAGCATTTATTCGTGCTTAATACAACGCAACAAGCTGTTTTACACCAAAACGAGCTCGATATGAACACATCGGTTTTACAAGTGACCGTGTGATACGCGTCAAAACTTTTTCTCTCATAACTGCGCGAAAAGCATGTATTCGTGCTTAATACAACGAAACAAGCTGTTTTAGACGAAACGGATCTAGATATGAACACATCGGTTTTACAAGTGTCCCTGTGATACGCGTCAAAACTTTTTCTCTTAGAACTGCGCGAAAAGCATGTATTCGTGCTTAAAACAACGACACAAGCTGTTTCAGACCGAAACAAGCTAAATCTGAACATCGGTTTACAAGTGTCAGTGTGATACGCGTCAAAACGTTTTCTCATAACTGCGCGGAAAGCTTGTATTCGTGCTTAATAGAACGAAACAAGCTGTTTTAGACCGAAACGAGCTAAATCTGAACACATCGGTTTTACAAGTGTCCGTGTGATACGCGTCAATATTTTTTCTCTTATAACTGCACGAAAAGCATGTATTCGTGCCTAAAACAACGAAACAAGCTGTTTTAGACCGAAACGAGTTAAATCTGAACACATCGGTTTTACAAGTGTCCATGTGATACGCGTCAAAACTTTTTGTCTCATAACTGCTCGAAAAGCATGTATTCGTGCTTAATACAACGAAACAAGCTGTTTTAGACCAAATGGATTTAGATATGAACACAGCGGTTTTACAAGTGTCCCTGTGATACGCGTCAAAACTTTTTCTTTTATAACTGCGCGCAAAGCATGTATTGTGCTTAATACAACAAAACAAGCTGTTTTAGACCAAAGCGAGTTGAATCTGAACACATCGGTTTTACAAGTGTCCATGTGATACGCGTCAAAACTTTTTCTCATAACAGCGCGAAAAGCATGTATTCGTGCTTAATAGAACGAAACAAGCTGTTTTAGACCGAAACGAGCTAAATCTGAACTCATCGGTTTTACAAGTGTCCATGTAATACGCGTCAAAACTTTTTCTCATAACTGCGCGAAAAGCATGTATTCGTGCTTAATACAACGAAACAAGCTGTTTTAGACCGAAACCAGCCAGATCTGAACACATCGGTTTTGTAAGTGTCCATGTGATACGCGTCAAGACTTTTTCTCTCATAACTGCGCGAAAAGCATGTATTCGTGCTTGAAACAACGAAACAAGCTGTTTTAGACCAAAACGAGCTAAATCTGAACTCATCGGTTTTACAAGTGTCCATGTGATACGCGTCAAAACTTTTTCTCATAACTGCGTGAAAAGCATGTATTCGTGCTTAATACAACGAAACAAGCTGTTTTAGACCGAAACCAGTTAGATCTGAACGCATCGGTTCTGTAAGTGTCCATATGATACGCGTCAAAACTTTTTCTCTCGTAACTGCGCGAAAAGCATGTATTCGTGCTTAAAACAACAAAACAAGCTGTTTTAAACCGAAACGAGCTAAATCTCAACACATCGGTTATGCAAGTGTCCATGTGATACGCGTCAAAACTTTCTCTCTCATAACTTCGCGAAAAGCATGTATTCGTGCTAAAACAACGAAACAAGCTGTTTTAGACGAAACGAGTTAAATCTGACCACGTCGGTTTTACAAGTGTTCATGTGATACGCGTCAAAACTTTTTGTCTTATAACAGCGCGAAAAGCATGTATTCGTGTTTATTACAACGAAACAAGCTGTTTTACACCAAAACGAGCTAGATATGAACACATCGGTTTTACAAGTGACCGTTTGATAGGCGTCAAAACTTTTTCTCTCATAACTGCCCGAAAAGCATGTATTCGTGCTTAATACTACGAAAAAAGCTGTTTTAGACCAAAAGGATCTAGATATGAACACATCGGTTTTACAAGTGTCAGTGTGATAAGCGTTAATATTTTTTCTCTCATAACTGCGCGAAAAGCATGTATTCGTGCCTAATACAACGAAACAACCTGTTTTACACCGAAAAGATCTAAATCTGAACACCGGTTATGTGTCCCTGTGATACGCGTCAAAACTTTTTCTCTTAAAACTGCGCGCAAAGCATGTATTCGTGCTTAATACAACAAAACAAGCTGTTTTAGACCGAAGTGAGCTAGATATGAACACCGGTTTTACAAGTGTCCGTGTGATACGCGTCAAAACTTTTTCTCTCATAACTGCGCGAAGAGCATGTATTCTTGCTTAAAACAACGAAACAAGCTGCTTTAGACCGAAGCGAGTGAAATCTGAACACATCGGTTTTACAAGTGTCCATGTGATACGCGTCAAAACTTTTTGTCTCATAACTGCGCGAAAAGCATGTATTCATGCTTAATACAACGAAACAAGCTGTTTTAGACCAAAAGGATGTATATATGAACACATCGGTTTTACTAGTGTCCATGTGATACGCGTCAAAACTTTTTGTCTTATAACTGTGCGAAAAGCATGCATTCGTGCCTAATACAACGAAACAAGCTGTTTTACACCGAAAAGAGCTAAATCTGAACACATCGGTTATACGCGTCCCTGTGATACGCGTCAAAACTTTTTCTCTCATAACTGCGCGGAAAGGATGTATTCGTGATTAAAACAAAGAAAAAAGCTGTTTTAGACCAAAACGAGCTAAATCTGAACTCATCGGTTTTACAAGTGTCCATGTGATACGCGTCAAAACTTTTTCTCATAACTGCGTCAAAAGCATGTATTCGTGCTTAATACAACGAAACAAGCTGTTTTAGACCGAAACCAGTTAGATCTGAACGCATCGGTTTTACAAGTGTCCAGTGATACGCGTCAAAACATTTTCTCATAACTGCGCGAAAAGCATGTATTCGTGCTTAATACAACGAAACAAGCTGTTTTAGACCGAAAAGAGCTAAATCTGAAAACATCGGTTTTACAAGTGTCCATGTGATACGCGTCAAAACTTTTTCTCATAACTGCGCGAAAAGCATTTATTCGTGCTTAATACAACGCAACAAGCTGTTTTACACCAAAACGAGCTCGATATGAACACATCGGTTTTACAAGTGTCCGTTTGATACGCGTCAAAACGTTTTCTCATGACTGCGCGAAAAGCATGTATTTGTGCTTAATACAACGAAACAAGCTGTTGTGTACCGAAACGAGCTAAATATGAACACATCGGTTTTACAAGCGTCCGTGTGATACGCGTCAATATTTTTTCTCTCTTAACTGCACGAAAAGCATGTATTCGTGCTTAATACATCGAAACAAGCTGTTTTAGACCGAAACCAGCTAAATCTGAACACATCGGTTTTACAAGTGTCCAGTGATACGCGTCAAAACATTTTCTCATAACTGCGCGAAAAGCATGTATTCGTGCTTAATACAACGAAACAAGCTGTTTTAGACCGAAAAGAGCTAAATCTGAAAACATCGGTTTTACAAGTGTCCATGTGATACGCGTCAAAACTTTTTCTCATAACTGCGCGAAAAGCATGTATTCGGGCTTAAAACAACGACACAAGCTGTTTCAGACCGAAACAAGCTAAATCTGAACATCGGTTTACAAGTGTCAGTTTGATACGCGTCAAAACGTTTTCTCATAACTGCGCGGAAAGCTTGTATTCGTGCTTAATAGAACGAAACAAGCTGTTTTAGACCGAAACGAGCTAAATCTGAACACATCGGTTTTACAAGTGTCCGTGTGATACGCGTCAATATTTTTTCTCTTATAACTGCACGAAAAGCATGTATTCGTGCCTAAAACAACGAAACAAGCTGTTTTAGACCGAAACGAGTTAAATCTGAACACATCGGTTTTACAAGTGTCCATGTGATACGCGTCAAAACTTTTTGTCTTATAACAGCGCGAAAAGCATGTATTCGTGCTTAATACAACGAAACAAGCTGTTTTACACCAAAACGAGCTAGATCTGAACACATCGGTTTTACAAGTGTCCCTGTGATACGCGTCAAAACTTTTTCTCATAACTGCGCGGAAAGGATGTATTCGTGATTCAAACAAAGAAAAAAGCTGTTTTAGACCAAAATGAGCTAAATCTGAACATCGGTTTACAAGTGTCAGTGTGATACGCGTCAAACCGTTTTCTCATAACTGCGCGAAAAGCATGTATTTGTGCTTAATACAACGCAACAAGCTGTTGTAAACCGAAACGAGCTAAATATGAACACATCGGTTTTACAAGCGTCCGTGTGATACGCGTCAATATTTTTTCTCTCATAACTGCACGAAAAGCATGTATTCGTGCTTAATACATCGAAACAAGCCGTTTTAGACCAAAACCAGCTAAATCTGAACACATCGGTTTTACAAGTGTCCAGTGATACGCGTCAAAACTGTTTCTTATAACTGCGCGAAAATCGTGTATTCGTGCTTAATACACCGAAACAAGCTGTTTTAGACCGAAAAGAGCTAAATCTGAAAACATCAGTTTTACAAGTGTCCATGTGATACGCGTCAAAACTTTTTCTAATAACTGCCCGAAAAGCATTTATTCGTGCTTAATACAACGAAACAAGCTGTTTTACACCAAAACGAGCTCGATATGAACACATCGGTTTTACAAGTGACCGTGTGATACGCGTCAAAACTTTTTCTCTCATAACTGCGCGAAAAGCATGTATTCGTGGTTAATACAACGAAACAAGCTGTTTTAGACCAAACGGATCTAGATATGAACACATCGGTTTTACAAGTGTCCCTGTGATACGCGTCAAAACTTTTTCTCTTATAACTGTGCGAAAAGCATGTATTCGTGCTTAAAACAACGACACAAGCTGTTTCAGACCGAAACAAGCTAAATCTGAACATCGGTTTACAAGTGTCAGTGTGATACGCGTCAAAACGTTTTCTCATAACTGCGCGGAAAGCATGTATTCGTGCTTAATAGAACGAAACAAGCTGTTTTAGACCGAAACGAGCTAAATCTGAACACATCGGTTTTACAAGTGTCCGTGTGAAACGCGTCAATATTTTTTCTCTCATAACTGCGCGAAAAGCATGTATTCTTGCCTAAAACAACGAAACAAGCTGTTTTAGACCGAAACGAGTTAAATCTGAACACATCGGTTTTACAAGTGTCCATGTGATACGCGTCAAAACTTTTTGTCTTATAACAGTGCGAAAAGCATGTATTCGTGCTTAATACAACGAAACAAGCTGTTTTAGACCAAAACAAGCTAGATCTGAACACATCGGTTTTAAGTGTTCGTGTGATACGCGTCAAAACACTTTTCCTCTCATAACTGCGCGAAAAGCATGTATTCTTGCTTAATACAACGAAACAAGCTGTTTTAGACCGAAACGAGCTAAATCTGAACTCATCGGTTTTACTAGTGTCCATGTGATACGCGTCAAAACTTTTTCTCATAACTGCGTCAAAAGCATGTATTCGTGCTTAATACAACGAAACAAGCTGTTTTAGACCGAAACCAGTTAGATCTGAACGCATCGGTTTTGTAAGTGTCCATATGATACGCGTCAAAACTTTTTCTCTCATAACTGCGCGAAAAGCATGTATTCGTGCTTAAAACAACGAAACAAGCTGTTTTAGACCGAAACGAGCTAAATCTCAACACATCGGTTATGCAAGTGTCCATGTGATACGCGTCAAAACTTTCTCTCTCATAACTTCGCGAAAAGCATGTATTCGTGCTAAAACAACGAAACAAGCTGTTTTAGACGAAACGAGTTAAATCTGACCACGTCGGTTTTACAAGTGTTCATGTGATACGCGTCAAAACTTTTTGTCTTATAACAGCGCGAAAAGCATGTATTCGTGTTTAATACAACGAAACAAGCTGTTCTACACCAAAACGAGCTAGATATGAACACATCTGTTTTACAAGTGACCGTGTGATAGGCGTCAAAACTTTTTCTCTCATAACTGCCCGAAAAGCATGTATTCGTCCTTAATACTTCGAAACGAGCTGTTTTAGACCAAAAGGATCTAGATATGAACACATCGGTTTTACAAGTGTCCCTGTCATACGCGTCAAAACTTTTTCTCTTATAACTGCGCGAAAAGCATGTATTCGTGCTTAAAACAACGACACAATCTGTTTTAGACCGAAATAAGCTAAATCTGAACATCGGTTTACAAGTGTCAGTGTGATACGCGTCAAAAAGTTTTCTCATAACTGCACGAAAAGCATGTATTCGTGCTTAATAGAACGAAACAAGCTGTTTAGGACCGAAACGAGCTAAATCTGAACACATCGGTTTTACAAGTGTCCGTGTGATACGCGTCAATATTTTTTCTCTCATAACTGCGCGAAAAGCATGTATTCGTGCTTAATACAACGAAACAAGCTGTTTTACACCGAAAAGAGCTAAATCTGAACACCGGTTATGTGTCCCTGTGATACGCGTCAAAACTTTTGCTCTTAAAACTGCGCGCAAAGCATGTATTCGTGCTTAATACAACAAAACAAGCTGTTTTAGACCGAAGTGAGCTATATATGAACACCGGTTTTACAAGTGTCCGTGTGATACGCGTCAAAACTTTTTCTCTCATAACTGCGCGAAAAGCATGTATTCCTGCTTAAAACACCGAAACAAGCTGCTTTAGACCGAAGCGAGTGAAATCTGAACACATCGGTTTTACAAGTGTCCATGTGATACGCGTCAAAACTTTTTGTCTCATAACTGCGCGAAAAGCATGTATTCATGCTTATTACAACGAAACAAGCTGTTTTAGACCAAAAGGATGTATATATGAACACATCGATTTTACAAGTGCCCATGTGATACGCGTCAAAACTTTTTGTCTTATAACTGCTCCGAAAAGCATGCATTCGTGCCTAATACAACGAAACAAGCTGTATTAAACCAAAACGAGCTAGATCTGAACACATCGGTTTTACAAGTGTCCCTGTGATACGCTTCAAAACTTTTTTCTCTCATAACGGCGCGGACATTATGTATTCGTGATTAAAACAAAGAAAAAAGCTGTTTTAGACCAAAACGAGCTAAATCTGAACATCGGTTTTACAAGTGTCCAGTGATACGCGTCAAAACATTTTCTCATAACTGCGCGAAAAGCATGTATTCGTGCTTAATACAACGAAACAAGCTGTTTTAGACCGAAAAGAGCTAAATCTGAAAACATCGGTTTTACAAGTGTCCATGTGATACGCGTCAAAACTTTTTCTCATAACTGTGCGAAAAGCATTTATTCGTGCTTTAATACAACGAAACAAGCTGTTTTACACCAAAACGAGCTCGATATGAACACATCGGTTTTACCAAGTGTCAGTGTGATACGCGTCAAAACGTTTTCTCATACTGCGCGGAAAGCATGTATTAGTGCTTAATAGAACGAAACAAGCTGTTTTAGACCGAAACGAGCTAAATCTGACACATCGGTTTTACAAGTGTCCGTGTGATATGCGTCAAAACTTTTTGTCTTATAACAGCGCGAAAAGCATGTATTCGTGCTTAATACAACGAAACAAGCTGTTTTAGACCAAAACGAGCTAGATCTGAACACATCGGTTTTTAAGTGTTCGTGTGATACGCGTCAAAACTTTTCCTCTCATAACTGCGCGAAAAGCATGTATTCTTGCTTAATACAACGAACAAGCTGTTTTAGACCGAAACGAGCTAAATCTGAACACATCGGTTTTACAAGTGTCCCTGTGATACGCGTCAAAACTTTTTCTCTCATAACTGCGCGGAAAGGATGTATTCGTGATTAAAACAAACAAGGCTCGTTTAGACCGAAACGAGCTAAATCTGAACATCGGTTCACAAGTGTCAGTGTGATACGCGTCAAAACGTTTTCTCATAACTGCGCGAAAAGCATGTATTTGTGCTTAATACAACGAAACAAGCTGTTTTAGACCGAAACGAGCTAAATGTGAACACATCGGTTTTACAAGCGTCCGTGTGATACGCGTCAATGTTATTTCTCTCTAACTGCACGAAAAGTATGTATTCGTGCTTAATACAACGAAACAAGCTGTTTTACACCAAAACGAGCTAGATATGAACACATCGGTTTTACTAGTGAGCGTGTGATACCCGTCAAAACTTTTTCTTTCATAACTGCGAAAAGCATGTATTCGTGCTTAATACAACGAAACAAGCTGTTTTACACCGAAAAGAGCTAAATCTGAACACATCGGTTATACGTGTCCCTGTGATACGCGTCAAAACTTTTTCTCTTAAACTGCCCGCAAAGCATGTATCGTGCTTGATACAAACAAAACAAGCTGTTTTAGACCAAAACGAACTAAATCTGAACACATCGGTTTTACAAGTGTCCATGTGATACGCGTCAAAACCTTTTCTCATAACTGCGCGGAAAAGCATGTATTCGTGCTTAAAACAACGAAACAAGCTGTTTTAGACCAAAACGAGCTAAATCTCAACACATCGGTTATGCAAGTGTCCATGTGATACGCGTCAAAACTTTCTCTATAACTTCGCGAAAAGCATGTATTCGTGCTAAAAACAACGCAACAAGCTGCTTTAGACCGAAACGAGCAAAATCTGAACACATCGGTTATGCAAGTGTTCATGTGATACGCGTCAAAACTTTTTGTCTTATAACTGCTCCGAAAAGCATGCATTCGTGCTTAATACAACGAAACAAGCTGTTTTAAACCAAAACGAGCTAGATCTGAACACATCGGTTTTACAAGTGTCCCCTGTGATACGCTTCAAAACTTTTTTCTCTCATAACGGCGCGGACATTATGTATTCGTGATTAAAACAAAGAAAAAAGCTGTTTTAGACCAAAACGAGCTAAATCTGAACATCGGTTTTACAAGTGTCCAGTGATACGCGTCAAAACATTTTCTCATAACTGCGCGAAAAGCATGTATTCGTGCTTAATACAACGAAACAAGCTGTTTTAGACACGAAAAGAGCTAAATCTGAAACATCGGTTTTACAAGTGTCCATGTGATACGCGTCAAAACTTTTTCTCATAACTGTGCGAAAAGCATTTATTCGTGCTTAATACAACGAAACAAGCTGTTTTACACCAAACGAGCTCGATATGAACACATCGGTTTTACAAGTGTCAGTGTGATACGCGTCAAAACGTTTTCTCATAACTGCGCGGAAAGCATGTATTAGTGCTTAATAGAACGAAACAAGCTGTTTTAGACCGAAACGAGCAAAATCTGAACACATCGGTTTTACAAAGTGTCCGTGTGATATGCGTCAAAACTTTTTTGTCTTATAACAGCGCGAAAAGCATGTATTCGTGCCTAATACAACGAAACAAGCTGTTTTAGACCAAAAACGAGCTAGATCTGAACACATCGGTTTTAAGTGTTCGTGTGATACGCGTCAAAACTTTTCCTCTCATAACTGCGCGAAAAGCATGTATTCTTGCTTAATACAACGAAACAAGCTGTTTTAGACCGAAACGAGCTAAATCTGAACACATCGGTTTTACAAGTGTCCCTGTGATACGCGTCAAAACTTTTTCTCTCATAACTGCGCGGAAAAGGATGTATTCGTGATTAAAACAACAAGCTCGTTTAGACCGAACGAGCTAAATCTGAACATCGGTTCACAAGTGTCAGTGTGATACGCGTCAAAACGTTTTCTCATAACTGCGAGAAAAGCATGTATTTGTGCTTAATACAACGAAACAAGCTGTTTTAGACCGAAACGAGCTAAATGTGAACACATCGGTTTTTACAAGCGTCCGTGTGATACGCGTCAATGTTATTTCTCTCTAACTGCACGAAAAGTATGTATTCGTGCTTAATACAACGAAACAAGCTGTTTTACACCAAAACGAGCTAGATATGAACACATCGGTTTTACTAAGTGAGCGTGTGATACCCGTCAAAACTTTTTCTTTCATAACTGCGAAAAGCATGTATTCGTGCTTAATACAACGAAACAAGCTGTTTTACACCGAAAAGAGCTAAATCTGAACACATCGGTTATACGTGTCCCTGTGATACGCGTCAAAACTTTTTCTCTTAAAACTGCCCGCAAAGCATGTATCGTGCTTGATACAACAAAACAAGCTGTTTTAGACCAAAACGAACTAAATCTGAACACATCGGTTTTACAAGTGTCCATGTGATACGCGTCAAAACTTTTTCTCATAACTGCGCGAAAAGCATGTATTCGTGCTTAAAACAACGAAACAAGCTGTTTTAGACCAAAACGAGCTAAATCTCAACACATCGGTTATGCAAGTGTCCATGTGATACGCGTCAAAACTTTCTCATAACTTCGCGAAAAGCATGTATTCGTGCTAAAACAACGAAAACAAGCTGCTTTAGACCGAAACGAGCAAAATCTGAACACATCGGTTATGCAAGTGTTCATGTGATACGCGTCAAAACTTTTTGTCTTATAACAGCGCGAAAAGCATGTATTCGTGTTTAATACAACGAAACAAGCTGTTTTACACAAAAACGAGCTAGATATGAACACATCGGTTTTACAAGTGACCGTGTGATAGGCGTCAAAACTTTTTCTCTCATAACTTCGCGAAAAGCATGTATTCGTGCTTAATACAACGAAACAAGCTGTTTTAGACCAAAAGGATCTAGATATGAACACATCGGTTTTACAAGTGTCCCTGTGATACGCGTGAAAACTTTTTTCTCTTATAACTGCGCGAAAGCATGTATTTGTGCCTAAAACAACGACACAAGCTGTTTTAGACCGAAACAAGCTAAATCTGAACATCGGTTTACAAGTGTCAGTGTGATACGCGTCAAATGTTTTCTCATAACTGCGCGAAAAGCTTGTATTTGTGCTTAATAGAACGAAACAAGCTGTTTTAGACCGAAACGAGCTAAATCTGAACACATCGTTTTACAAGTGTCCGTGTGATACGCGTCAATATTTTTTCTCCCATAACTGCGCGAAAAGCTTGTATTCGTGCCTAAAACAACGAAACAAGCTGTTTTAGACCGAAACGAGTTAAATCTGAACACATCGGTTTTACAAGTGTCCATGTGATACGCGTCAAAAATTTTTCTCATAACTGCGCGGAAAGGAAGTATTCGTGATTAAAAACAAAGAAAAAAGCTATTTTAGACCAAAACGAGCTAAATCTGAACATCGGTTTACAAGTGTCAGTGTGATACGCGTCAAAACGTTTTCTCATATCTGCGCGAAAAGCATGTATTTGTGCTTAATACAACGCAACAAGCTGTTGTATACCGAAACGAGCTAAATATGAACACATCGGTTTTACAAGCGTCCGTGTGATACGCGTCAATATTTTTTCTCTCATAACTGCACGAAAAGCATGTATTCGTGCTTAATACATCGAAACAAGCTGTTTTAGACCGAAACCAGCTAAATCTGAACACATCGGTTTTACAAGTGTCCAGTGATACGCGTCAAAACTTCTTCTCATAACTGCGCGGAAAGCATGTATTCGTGCTTAATACAACGAAGCAAGCTGTTTTAGACCGAAAAGAGCTAAATCTGAAAACATCGGTTTACAAGTGTCATGTGATACGCGTCAAAACTTTTTTCTCATAACTGCGCGAAAAGCATGTATTCATGCTTATTACAACGAAACAAGCTGTTTTAGACCAAAAGGATGTATATATGAACACATCGATTTTACAAGTGTCCATGTGTACGCGTCAAAACGTTTTGTCTTATAACTGCTCCGAAAAAGCATGCATTCGTGCTTAATACAACGAAACAAGCTGTTTTAAACCAAAACGAGCTAGATCTGAACACATCGATTTTACAAGTGTCCCCTGTGATACGCGTCAAAACTTTTTTCTCTCATAACTGCGCGACAGGATGTATTCGTGATTAAAACAAAGAAAAAAGCTGTTTTAGACCAAAACGAGCTGAATCTGAACATCGGTTTACAAAGTGTCAGTGTGATACGCGTCAACACTTTTTGTCTCATAACTGCGCGAAAAGCATGTATTCGTGCTTAATACAACGAAACAAGCTGTTTTAGACCAATGGATTTAGATATGAACACAGCGGTTTTACAAGTGTCCCTGTGATACGCGTCAAAACTTTTTCTTTTATAACTGCGCGAAAAGCATGTATTCGTGCTTAATACAACGTAACAAGCTGTTTTAGACCAAAACGAGCTAGATCTGAACACATAGGTTTTACAAGTGTCCGTGTGATACGCGTCAAAACTTTTTTTCATAACTGCGAAAAGCATGCATTCGTGCTTAATACAACGAAACAAGCTGTTTTACACCGAAAAGAGCTAAATCTGAACACATCGGTTATACGCGTCCCTGTGATACCCGTCAAAACTTTTTCTCTTAAAACTGCGCGCAAAGCCATGTATTGTGCTTAATACAACAAAACAAAGCTGTTTTAGACCAAAGCGAGCTGAATCTGAACACATCGGTTTTACAAGTGTCAAGTCCATGTGATACGCGTCAAAACTTTTTCTCATAACAGCGCGAAAAGCATGTATTCGTGCTTAATAGAACGAAACAAGCTGTTTTAGACCGAAACGAGCTAAATCTGAACTCATCGGTTTTACAAGTGTCCATGTAATACGCGTCAAAACTTTTTCTCATAACTGCGCGAAAAGCATGTATTCGTGCTTAATACAACGAAACAAGCTGTTTTAGACCGAAACCAGCTAGATCTGAACACATCGGTTTTGTAAGTGTCCATGTGATACGCGTCAAGACTTTTTCTCTCATAACTGCGCGAAAAGCATGTATTCGTGCTTGAAACAACGAAACAAGCTGTTTTAGACCAAAACGAGCTAAATCTGAACTCATCGGTTTTACAAGTGTCCATGTGATACGCGTCAAAACTTTTTCTCATAACTGCGTGAAAAGCATGTATTCGTGCTTAATACAACGAAACAAGCTGTTTTACACCAAAACGAGCTAGATATGAACACATCGGTTTTACAAGTGACCGTGTGATACGCGTCAAAACGTTTTCTCATATCTGCGCGAAAAGCATGTATTTGTGCTTAATACAACGCAACAAGCTGTTGTATACCGAAACGAGCTAAATATGAACACATCGGTTTTACAAGCGTCCGTGTGATACGCGTCAATATTTTTTCTCTCATAACTGCACGAAAAGCATGTATTCGTGCTTAATACATCGAAACAAGCTGTTTTAGACCGAAACCAGCTAAATCTGAACACATCGGTTTTACAAGTGTCCAGTGATACGCGTCAAAACTTCTTCTCACAACTGCGCGGAAAGCATGTATTCGTGCTTAATACAACGAAACAAGCTGTTTTAGACCGAAAAGAGCTAAATCTGAAAACATCGGTTTTACAAGTGTCCATGTGATACGCGTCAAAACTTTTTCTCATAACTGCGCGAAAAGCATTTATTCGTGCTTAATACAACGAAACAAGCTGTTTTACACCAAAACGAGCTCGATATGAACACATCGGTTTTACAAGTGACCGTGTGATACGCGTCAAAACTTTTTCTCTCATAACTGCGCGAAAAGCATGTATTCGTGCTTAATACAACGAAACAAGCTGTTTTAGACCAAACGGATCTGGATATGAACACATCGGTTTTACAAGTGTCCCTGTGATACGCGTCAAAACTTTTTCTCTTATAACTGTTCGAAAAGCATGTATTCGTGCTTAAAACAACGACACAAGCTGTTTCAGACCGAAACAAGCTAAATCTGAACATCGGTTTACAAGTGTCAGTGTGATACGCGTCAAAACGTTTTCTCATAACTGCGCGGAAAGCATGTATTCGTGCTTAATAGAACGAAACAAGCTGTTTTAGACCGAAACGAGCTAAATCTGAACACATCGGTTTTACAAGTGTCCGTGTGTTACGCGTCAATATTTTTTCTCTCATAACTGCGCGAAAAGCATGTATTCGTGCCTAAAACAACGAAACAAGCTGTTTTAGACCGAAACGAGTTAAATCTGAACACATCGGTTTTACAAGTGTCCATGTGATACGCGTCAAAACTTTTTGTCCTATAACAGCTCGAAAAGCATGTATTCGTGCTTAATACAACGAAACAAGCTGTTTTAGACCAAAACGAGCTAGATCTGAACACATCGGTTTTAAGTGTTCGTGTGATACGCGTCAAAACTTTTCCTCTCATAACTGCGCGAAAAGCATGTATTCGTGCTTAATACAACGAAACAAGCTGTTTTAGACCGAAACGAGCTAAATCTGAACACATCGGTTTTACAAGTGTCCCTGTGATACGCGTCAAAACTTTTTCTCTCATAACTGCGCGGAAAGGATGTATTCGTGAATAAAACAAAGAAACAAGCTGGTTTAGACCGAAACGAGCTAAATCTGAACACATCGGTTATACGTGTCCCTGTGATACGCGTCAAAACTTTTTCTCTTAAAACTGCGCGCAAAGCATGTATCGTGCTTAATACAACAAAACAAGCTGTTTTAGACCAAAACGAGCTAAATCTGAACACATCGGTTTTACAAGTGTCCATGTGATACGCGTCAAAACTTTTTCTCATAACAGCGCGAAAAGCATGTATTCGTGCTTAATAGAACGAAACAAGCTGTTTTAGACCGAAACGAGCTAAATCTGAACTCATCGGTTTTACAAGTGTCCATGTGATACGCGTCAAAACGTTTTCTCATAACTGCGCGAAAAGCATGTATTCGTGCTTAAAACAACGAAACAAGCTGTTTTAGACCGAAACGAGCTAAATCTCAACACATCGGTTATGGAAGTGTCCATGTGATACGCGTCGGTACTTTCTCTCTCATAACTTCTCGAAAAGCATGTATTCGTGCTAAAACAACGAAACAAGCTGCTTTAGACCGAAACGTATAAAATCTGAACACATCGGTTTTGCAAGGGTCCATGTGATACGCGTCAAAACTTTCTATCTCATAACTTCGCGAAAAGCATGTATTCGTGCTAATACAACGAAACAAGCTGTTTTACACCAAAACGAGCTAGATATGAAAACATCGGTTTTACAAGTGACCGTATGATAGGCGTCAAATCTTTTTGTCTTATAACAGCGCGAAAAGCATGTATTCGTGCTTAATACAACGAAACAAGCTGTTTTAGACCGAAAAGAGCTAAATCTTAAAACATCGGTTTTACAAGTGACCGTGTGATACGCGTCAAAACTTTTTCTCATAACTGCGCGAAAAGCATGTATTCGTGCTTAATACAACGTAACAAGCTGTTTTAGACCAAAACGAGCTAGATCTGAACACATAGGTTTTACAAGTGTCCGTGTGATACGCGTCAAAACTTTTTTTCATAACTGCGAAAAGCATGCATTCGTGCTTAATACAACGAAACAAGCTGTTTTACACCGAAAAGAGCTAAATCTGAACACATCGGTTATACGCGTCCCTGTGATACCCGTCAAAACTTTTTCTCTTAAAACTGCGCGCAAAGCATGTATTGTGCTTAATACAACAAAACAAGCTGTTTTAGACCAAAGCGAGCTGAATCTGAACACATCGGTTTTACAAGTGTCCATGTGATACGCGTCAAAACTTTTTCTCATAACAGCGCGAAAAGCATGTATTCGTGCTTAATAGAACGAAACAAGCTGTTTTAGACCGAAACGAGCTAAATCTGAACTCATCGGTTTTACAAGTGTCCATGTAATACGCGTCAAAACTTTTTCTCATAACTGCGCGAAAAGCATGTATTCGTGCTTAATACAACGAAACAAGCTGTTTTAGACCGAAACCAGCTAGATCTGAACACATCGGTTTTGTAAGTGTCCATGTGATACGCGTCAAGACTTTTTCTCTCATAACTGCGCGAAAAGCATGTATTCGTGCTTGAAACAACGAAACAAGCTGTTTTAGACCAAAACGAGCTAAATCTGAACTCATCGGTTTTACAAGTGTCCATGTGATACGCGTCAAAACTTTTTCTCATAACTGCGTGAAAAGCATGTATTCGTGCTTAATACAACGAAACAAGCTGTTTTACACCAAAACGAGCTAGATATGAACACATCGGTTTTACAAGTGACCGTGTGATACGCGTCAATATTTTTTCTCTCATAACTGCACGAAAAGCATGTATTCGTGCTTAATACATCGAAACAAGCTGTTTTAGACCGAAACCAGCTAAATCTGAACACATCGGTTTTACAAGTGTCCAGTGATACGCGTCAAAACTTCTTCTCACAACTGCGCGGAAAGCATGTATTCGTGCTTAATACAACGAAACAAGCTGTTTTAGACCGAAAAGAGCTAAATCTGAAAACATCGGTTTTACAAGTGTCCATGTGATACGCGTCAAAACTTTTTCTCATAACTGCGCGAAAAGCATGTATTCGTGCCTAAAACAACGAAACAAGCTGTTTTATACCGAAACGAGTTAAATCTGAACACATCGGTTTTACAAGTGTCCATGTGATACGCGTCAAAACTTTTTGTCCTATAACAGCTCGAAAAGCATGTATTCGTGCTTAATACAACGAAACAAGCTGTTTTAGACCAAAACGAGCTAGATCTGAACACATCGGTTTTAAGTGTTCGTGTGATACGCGTCAAAACTTTTCCTCTCATAACTGCGCGAAAAGCATGTATTCGTGCTTAATACAACGAAACAAGCTGTTTTAGACCGAAACGAGCTAAATCTGAACACATCGGTTTTACAAGTGTCCCTGTGATACGCGTCAAAACTTTTTCTCTCATAACTGCGCGGAAAGGATGTATTCGTGAATAAAACAAAGAAACAAGCTGGTTTAGACCGAAACGAGCTAAATCTGAACACATCGGTTATACGTGTCCCTGTGATACGCGTCAAAACTTTTTCTCTTAAAACTGCGCGCAAAGCATGTATCGTGCTTAATACAACAAAACAAGCTGTTTTAGACCAAAACGAGCTAAATCTGAACACATCGGTTTTACAAGTGTCCATGTGATACGCGTCAAAACTTTTTCTCATAACAGCGCGAAAAGCATGTATTCGTGCTTAATAGAACGAAACAAGCTGTTTTAGACCGAAACGAGCTAAATCTGAACTCATCGGTTTTACAAGTGTCCATGTGATACGCGTCAAAACGTTTTCTCATAACTGCGCGAAAAGCATGTATTCGTGCTTAAAACAACGAAACAAGCTGTTTTAGACCGAAACGAGCTAAATCTCAACACATCGGTTATGGAAGTGTCCATGTGATACGCGTCGGTACTTTCTCTCTCATAACTTCTCGAAAAGCATGTATTCGTGCTAAAACAACGAAACAAGCTGCTTTAGACCGAAACGTATAAAATCTGAACACATCGGTTTTGCAAGGGTCCATGTGATACGCGTCAAAACTTTCTATCTCATAACTTCGCGAAAAGCATGTATTCGTGCTAATACAACGAAACAAGCTGTTTTACACCAAAACGAGCTAGATATGAAAACATCGGTTTTACAAGTGACCGTATGATAGGCGTCAAATCTTTTTGTCTTATAACAGCGCGAAAAGCATGTATTCGTGCTTAATACAACGAAACAAGCTGTTTTAGACCGAAAAGAGCTAAATCTTAAAACATCGGTTTTACAAGTGACCGTGTGATACGCGTCAAAACTTTTTCTCATAACTGCGCGAAAAGCATGTATTCGTGCTTAATACAACGAAACAAGCTGTTTTAGACCAAACGGATCTAGATATGAACACATCGGTTTTACAAGTGTCCCTGTGATACGCGTCAAAACTTTTTCTCTTATAACTGTGCGAAAAGCATGTATTCGTGCTTAAAACAACGACACAAGCTGTTTCAGACCGAAACAAGCTAAATCTGAACATCGGTTTACAAGTGTCAGTGTGATACGCGTCAAAACGTTTTCTCATAACTGCGCGGAAAGCATGTATTCGTGTTTAATAGAACGAAACAAGCTGTTTTAGACCGAAACGAGCTAAATCTGAACACATCGGTTTTACAAGTGTCCGTGTGTTACGCGTCAATATTTTTTCTCTCATAACTGCGCGAAAAGCATGTATTCGTGCCTAAAACAACGAAACAAGCTGTTTTAGACCGAAACGAGTTAAATCTGAACACATCGGTTTTACAAGTGTCCATGTGATACGCGTCAAAACTTTTTGTCTTATAACAGCTCGAAAAGCATGTATTCGTGCTTAATACAACGAAACAAGCAGTTTTAGACCAAAACGAGCTAGATCTGAACACATCGGTTTTAAGTGTTCGTGTGATACGCGTCAAAACTTTTCCTCTCATAACTGCGCGAAAAGCATGTATTCGTGCTTAATACAACGAAACAAGCTGTTTTAGACCGAAACGAGCTAAATCTGAACACATCGGTTTTACAAGTGTCCCTGTGATACGCGTCAAAACTTTTTCTCTCATAACTGCGCGGAAAGGATGTATTGGTGATTAAAACAAAGAAACAAGCTGGTTTAGACCGAAACGAGCTAAATCTGAACACATCGGTTATACGTGTCCCTGTGATACGCGTCAAAACTTTTTCTCTTAAAACTGCGCGCAAAGCATGTATCGTGCTTAATACAACAATACAAGCTGTTTTAGACCAAAACGAGCTAAATCTGAACACATCGGTTTTACAAGTGTCCATGTGATACGCGTCAAAACTTTTTCTCATAACAGCGCGAAAAGCATGTATTCGTGCTTAATAGAACGAAACAAGCTGTTTTAGACCGAAACAAGCTAAATCTGAACTCATCGGTTTTACAAGTGTCCCTCTGATACGCGTCAAAACTTTTTCTCTCATAACTGCGCGGAAAGGATGTATTCGTGATTAAAACAAAGAAACAAGCTGGTTTAGACCGAAACGAGCTAAATCTGAACATCGGTTCACAAGTGTCAGTGTGATACGCGTCAAAACGTTTTCTCATAACTGCGCGAAAAGCATGTATTTGTGCTTAATACAACGAAACAAGCTGTTTTAGACCGAAACGAGCTAAATGTGAACACATCGGTTTTACAAGCGTCCGTGTGATACGCGTCTATGTTTTTTCTCTCTAACTGCACGAAAAGTATGTATTCGTGCTTAATACAACGAGACAAGCTGTTTTACACCAAAACGAGCTAGATATGAACACATCCGTTTTACTAGTGAGCGTGTGATACCCGTCAAAACTTTTTCTTTCATAACTGCGAAAAGCATGTATTCGTGCTTAATACAACGAAACAAGCTGTTTTACACCGAAAAGAGCTAAATCTGAACACATCGGTTATACGTGTCCCTGTGATACGCGTCAAAACTTTTTCTGTTAAAACTGCCCGCAAAGCATGTATCGTGCTTAATACAACAAAACAAGCTGTTTTAGACCAAAACGAACTAAATCTGAACACATCGGTTTTACAAGTGTCCATGTGATACGCGTCAAAACTTTTTCTCATAACAGCGCAAAAAGCATGTATTCGTGCTTAATAGAACGAAACAAGCTGTTTTAGACCGGAACGAGCTAAATCTGAACACATCGGTTTTGTAAGTGTCCATGTGATACGCGTCAAAACTTTTTCTCTGATAACTGCGCGAAAAGCATGTATTCGTGCTTAAAACAACGAAACAAGCTGCTTTAGACCGAAACGAGCAAAATCTGAACACATCGGTTATGCAAGTGTTCATGTGATACGCGTCAAAACTTTTTGTCTTATAACAGCGCGAAAAGCATGTATTCGTGTTTAATACAACGAAACAAGCTGTTTTACACAAAAACGAGCTAGATATGAACACATCGGTTTTACAAGTGACCGTGTGATAGGCGTCAAAACTTTTTCTCTCATAACTTCGCAAAAAGCATGTATTCGTGCTTAATACAACGAAACAAGCTGTTTTAGACCAAAAGGATCTAGATATGAACACATCGGTTTTACAAGTGTCCCTGTGATACGCGTGAAAACTTTTTCTCTTATAACTGCGCGAAAAGCATGTATTCGTGCTTAAAACAACGACACAAGCTGTTTTAGACCGAAACAAGCTAAATCTGAACATCGGTTTACAAGTGTCAGTGTGATACGCGTCAAAATGTTTTCTCATAACTGCGCGAAAAGCTTGTATTTGTGCTTAATAGAACGAAACAAGCTGTTTTAGACCGAAACGAGCTAATCTGAACACATCGGTTTTACAAGTGTCCGTGTGATACGCGTCAATATTTTTTCTCCCATAACTGCGCGAAAAGCTTGTATTCGTGCCTAAAACAACGAAACAAGCTGTTTTAGACCGAAACGAGTTAAATCTGAACACATCGGTTTTACAAGTGTCCATGTAATACGCGTCAAAACTTTTTGTCTTATAACAGCGCGAAAAGCATGTATTCGTGCTTAATACAACGAAACAAGCTGTTTTAGACCAAAACGAGCTAGATCTGAACACATCGGTTTTACAAGTGTCCCTGTGATACGCGTCAAAAATTTTTCTCATAACTGCGCGGAAAGGAAGTATTCGTGATTAAAACAAAGAAAAAAGCTATTTTAGACCAAAACGAGCTAAATCTGAACATCGGTTTACAAGTGTCAGTGTGATACGCGTCAAAACGTTTTCTCATAACTGCGCGAAAAGCATGTATTTGTGCTTATTACAACGCAACAAGCTGTTGTATACCGAAACGAGCTAAATATGAACACATCGGTTTTACAAGCGTCCGTGTGATACGCGTCAATATTTTTTCTCTCATAACTGCACGAAAAGCATGTATTCGTGCTTAATACATCGAAACAAGCTGTTTTAGACCGAAACCAGCTAAATCTGAACACATCGGTTTTACAAGTGTCCAGTGATACGCAGCAAAACTTCTCATAACTGCGCGAAAAGCATGTATTCGTGCTTAATACAACGAAACAAGCTGTTTTAGACCGAAAAGAGCTAAATCTGAAAACATCGGTTTTACAAGTGTCCATGTGATACGCGTCAAAACTTTTTCTCATAACTGCGCGAAAAGCATTCATTCGTGCTAAATACAACGAAACAAGCTGTTTTACACCAAAACGAGCTCGATATGAACACATCGGTTTCACAAGTGACCGTGTGATACGCGTCAAAACTTTTTCTCTCATAACTGCGCGAAAAGCATGTATTCGTGCTTAATACAACGAAACAAGCTGTTTTAGACCAAACGGATCTAGATATGAACACATCGGTTTTTCAAGTGTCCCTGTGATACGCGTCAAAACTTTTTCTCTTATAACTGTGCGAAAAGCATGTATTCGTGCCTAAAACAACGACACAAGCTGTTTCAGACCGAAACAAGCTAAATCTGAACATCGGTTTACAAGTGTCCGTGTGATACGCGTCAATATTTTTTCTCCCATAACTGCGCGAAAAGCTTGTATTCGTGCCTAAAACAACGAAACAAGCTGTTTTAGACCGAAACGAGTTAAATCTGAACACATCGGTTATACAAGTGTCCATGTGATACGCGTCAAAACTTTTTGTCTTATAACAGCGCGAAAAGCATGTATTCGTGCTTAATACAACGACACAAGCTGTTTTAGACCAAAACGAGCTAGATCTGAACACATCGGTTTTACAAGTGTCCCTGTGATACGCGTCAAAAATTTTTCTCATAACTGCGCGGAAAGGAAGTATTCGTGATTAAAACAAAGAAAAAAGCTATTTTAGACCAAAACGAGCTAAATCTGAACATCGGTTTACAAGTGTCAGTGTGATACGCGTCAAAACGTTTTCTCATAACTGCGCGAAAAGCATGTATTTGTGCTTAATACAACGCAACAAGCTGTTGTATACCGAAACGAGCTAAATATGAACACATCGGTTTTACAAGCGTCCGTGTGATACGCGTCAATATGTTTTCTCTCATAACTGCAAGAAAAGCATGTATTCGTGCTTAATACATCGAAACAAGCTGTTTTAGACCGAAACCAGCTAAATCTGAACACATCGTTTTACAAGTGTCCAGTGATACGCGTCAAAACTTCTTCTCATAACTGCGCGAAAAGCATGTATTCGTGCTTAATACAACGAAACAAGCTGTTTTAGACCGAAAAGAGCTAAATCTCAACACATCGGTTATGCAAGTGTCCATGTGATACGCGTCAATACTTTCTCTCTCATAACTTCGCGAAAAGCATGTATTCGTGCTAAAACAACGACACAAGCTGTTTTAGACCAAACGGATCTAGATATGAACACATCGGTTTTACAAGTGTCCCTGTGATACACGTCAAAACTTTTTCTCTTATAACTGTGCGAAAAGCATGTATTCGTGCTTAAAACAACGACACAAGCTGTTTCAGACCGAAACAAGCTAAATCTGAACATCGGTTTACAAGTGTCAGTGTGATACGCGTCAAAACGTTTTCTCATAACTGCGCGGAAAGCATGTATTCGTGCTTAATAGAACGAAACAAGCTGTTTTAGACCGAAACGAGCTAAATCTGAACACATCGGTTTTACAAGAGTCCGTGTGTTACGCGTCAATATTTTTTCTCTCATAACTGCGCGAAAAGCATGTATTCGTGCCTAAAACAACGAAACAAGCTGTTTTAGACCGAAACGAGTTGTGACATTCCTTGTGTGCTACGAGGTACATTGTTCGACGGCGCGCCGTAGACGGAAACCCAGGTATTTCTTTGTGTGTGCTACGAGGATCCACGTTCGACGGCGCGGCGTAGACGACGGGACCCGCCGCCGTGACAGCGGCATCATCAATTACCCAGCCATGCTCTTTGAGTGACGACCAGAACAACCGGACCCGCCGCCGCCGCCGCGGGGAAACAGGCTTTATCCTCCCCGATTTCCGGGCACATTCCAGGACAAGGAAGCTGTCAGCGGGCCTGAGCGCGCCGTACCACAGCCGACGCTATGCGCTACCGCGAAGACAACATTCTTTCCCTCCTTCCCCTTTCGACGTGGGCTATCGCCGGGAAGGCACCCACAGCTTCCCGCCGTGCCTCGTGAACAAAAGCGCATTCCCAGAAGGGCCGTGACGGACACCTGTCATGGCGGACAGGCAGTACTCGCCAAGAATGTGGAAAGACAGGCGCTAGTGAATTAGCTCCGAAGAGAGAGCCTGTGTATACTCTCACTTGAGAGAGAGTGGTGGCGTTTTTGTTGTTTATTTAGTTTGTATTGTTAACAGACTCTGCGTTCGAGGCTAAGCCCAACCCAAGGGGTGGTCCCCATCTCGCATGTTATTTTGGATTGGAGAATTGATGCTTTGGGCGGGCCACTGAAAATGACCGCCCTTAGTCCGTTGTTAATCAAGTGCTTAAAAGCGCATGTAAACGGATGCAGTCGAGTCTGAGCTGGGGCTCCATGCTTAGCATGTAATGCGATGCTACTTAGGCACTAACCTGCCCGGTCGATGAGTAAAGTAGTGCAAAGTTTGTTCTTTTGTAAATTCAGTTCTGCTTTTTCCAGTTTAACTCTCTGTATATGTATGTTGGAAAATTATGCTCTGCTGTCATCATCTACAAGCTCGCCTCCTGTTCATCTTCCAAGCCGAACGACACTAGAGGAAGGGTTTGTGAACCATCCTCGAAGAAACGGACGACTATTGAAATTCTACTGCAAGCACGCTCAGGACGACATCGTTCGCCAAGAGGGCCTTCAGCGCCGAAGCCCGTCGGCGTGCAGCTTCTGCCAGCAACCGCTCGAGCCCAACTCCGGAGCCACTCCATCGCCCCCATGAAGTCGTCGGCACGTAAGCTCGGACGCCCCAGCCTCTGATGTATAATCTTAATCATGTGTAATTATTGAATATACCTGTTTGCTTACACCTCGCCATTCCCAGCATTTCAGCATCGGACCATCCCCCGATTTTCCCAATCTCTTCTAGCATGGAAAAGAAATCGCAGATTGGAACCCCTGTCTTATCTCCCGTAAACGTCGGAATGACGCTTCCTAATGCCAGCATGCTTGCTCCGAGCGACGGCTGTGGAGTGGGAGCTCCCTCAGATACAGTCATTTTTTTTTTCAAGCCCTCCAGTGCCTCAAGCCTCTGAAATGGGGGTAAAAGTCCCACAATCAGTCCCGTGATTCCCTTTTGATTACAATTTTGAAGTCATGAATGTCACAGCATTCAGAGGACATTTGCTTTTGAGACCCCACTTCTGACAGATGCTACTTAGGCACTAACCGGCCCGGTCGATGAGTAAAGTAGTGCAAAGTTTGTTCTTTTGTAAATTCAGTTCTGCTTTTTCCAGTTTAACTCTCTGTATATGTATGTTGTAAAATTATGCTCTGCTGTCATCATCTACAAGCTCGCCTCCTGTTCATCTTCCAAGCCGAACGACACTAGAGGAAGGGTTTGTGAACCATCCTCGAAGAAACGGACGACTATTGAAATTCTACTGCAAGCACGCTCAGGACGACATTGTTCGCCAAGAGGGCCTTCAGCGCCGAAGCCCGTCGGCGTGCAGCTTCTGCCAGCAACCGCTCGAGCCCAACTCCGGAGCCACTCCATCGCCCCCATGAAGTCGTCGGCACGTAAGCTCGGACGCCCCAGCCTCTGATGTATAATCTTAATCATGTGTAATTATTGAATATACCTGTTTGTTTAAACTGAGCCATACGGTGTCTCTTTGCCTCTCCGTCCCGTGTGGACCTGCGCATTATGGGGGTCATCACACTGGTGTCAGAAGTGGGGTCTCAAAAGCAAATGTCCTCTGAATGCTGTGACATTCATGACTTCAAAATTGTAATCAAAAGGGAATCACGGGACTGATTGTGAGACTTTTACCCCCATTTGAGAGGCTTGAGGCACTGGAGGGCTTGAAAAAAAAAATGACTGTATCTGAGGGAGCTCCCACTCCACAGCCGTCGCTCGGAGCAAGCATGCTGGCATTAGGAAGCGTCATTCCGACGTTTACGGGAGATAAGACAGGGGTTCCAATCTGCGATTTCTTTTCCATGCTAGAAGAGATTGGGAAAATGGGGGGATGGTCCGATGCTCAAATGCTGGGAATGGCGAGGTGTAAGATGGCAGGAGCTGCTCATGATTTTGCCTGGCGAGACGAAAAAGTAAAATCCACAAAATCATTTGCGGAAGTTAAGAAGCTCGCGTTTGAGCATTTCGACACTGAACCACGTCACGTGCGGGTACAGAGGTTCCGTGACGCCGGACAGATGGTAGGGGAGGACGTGCGAACATTTGCGTCGCGGCTTCAGCGCCTAGCACGCGATACGTTAAGCAGAGAGGAGGAAGGAGACCAGCTAAGGAAGAAATACGCGGAGGATATACTTAAAGAGGAAATGACCGCTTTGTTCGTGGCTGGTCTGCAAGACCCCGTGCGCCGGTTCGTGCTCTCGCGCAAGCCGAGCAATTTCGACCAAGCCGTGGAGGCCGCATTGGATGAGGAACGAAATGAGGCGTTAACGACAGCCGCAGCGAGAGTACGCGTCATAGAGAGAGCGGTGCTCAACCCTGAGGTTGCTCTCTTGACAGAGCGGTTAGGTCGCTTGGAACAGCTGCTAACTCAGCAGGTAGAACGCCAGGTTGAAGCGCGCGCTCAACAGCACCCATTCGCTGGAAACCGGAGACCGCCACAAAGCTACAGGCGCGGTATGCGAGATTTTGAAGAAATCGTATGCTTCGCTTGCCAGGGTCGCGGACACATCGCCAGGTTCTGCCAAAACGTGCGCCGTGGGGAGCCACAAAGAGAAGCAGGCGAGACACGCCCTAAGCAAGCCTACAGCGGGGCTCCAGATACCGAGTCAAAAAACTAGTTAGTCCTGCCCAGCCTGAGGAGCGTGTGGAGGGAGCAGTGGATGATGAGGTGGTGGTAGTTTGTGTGGCCGACGAGGCATGCCCTGTTGTGCGTTGCAAGTTAAATGGTTGTTGCATGGAATTGTTGATAGATACGGGGTCAAAGGTGACATTGCTTAAGGAGAGCAGTTTTAACACGCTTCGAAGGAAGGGGGACCGCGAGGTGTTGGAAGCGTCTGGTGGCATGGCAACCAAATTTGTAGGCATAACGGGGGATCCTCTTGGCATAAGTGGACTCTACCGGTTACACTTCTCTCTCGGCGGAATGGCATTGGAGCACCCCTGCTACGTATGCCCGGACACGGTGTCTCTGCCAAACGGAGTGTCAGGTATATTAGGGCAGGATTTTTTGAGAAAAGGGAAGGTAGTAGTCTCATTCTCTGAGGAAGAGGTTAATGCGGGCGGCTCAAAAGTTCCGTTTTTGAACAGGAGAGGGGCTGAGATTCGCATTACCGACATTGACACCCGTCAAACAGTGGGATCATTGCAGAAGGTATATTCGCGGGTTGCCGTCCGGCTGGTCGAGGAGGCGGTCGTCCTTCCTTGGTCGGAGCACATTTTGTACGCGTTTGTGCCTTCAGATGTAGAGAGCGGCGCCGTGGGTGTGCTTGAGCCGGTCGACTCTCTCAGCAATGGCCTGAAGGCAGCCGCGTGCCTCGTGACAGTTAATGACGCCCACAGAGTGCCCCTACGGGTGGTTAACTGTAGCCAGCAGCCACTGAGCCTTCCCAAGAACAAAACATTGGCTTTCTTCACCTCTGCGATAGAGCAACGTGAGCCCACCGATACGGTACTCGCAACTGTAGAGCATGCTAGTCCTTCGGCTGCTCCAAAGGTGTCGTTCGATCTTTCTCACGTAAAATCCAGGGAGAGGGGGGCTCTGGCTGGTTTGCTGAACGACTACTCGGAGGTATTCGCCGCGTCCAACCTGGATTTGGGCTGCTGTGGCGTTATAAAGCACAGGATAGAAACTGGCACTTCATCGCCCGTTTACCAGCGTGCGTACAGGATTGCTTACTCCCAACGTGAGGAGATGGAGCGTCAGGTGCAGGACATGATTGATCGCGGCATTGTCGAACACTCAAAGTCACCCTGGGGAGCACCAGCACTATTGGTGGAAAAGCCAGATGGCTCGTATCGATTGGTAGTGGACTACCGCAAACTAAATGCCGTAACTCGCATCGATCCATACCCCATCCCCAATATACAGGAGGCGCTTTCTCAGCTGGGCTCTGCCAGGTACTTCACGGTAGTGGACATGGCGGCGGGATTCTGGCAGATAGCAATGGATCCGGCAGATGCCGAGAAAACGGCATTCAACACGCCCTCAGGGCACTATGAATGGAAAAGAATGCCGATGGGTCTGGCCAACAGCCCTGCTGTCTGGCAGAGAACCGCTGATGTTATCCTGGCAGGTCTTCTGGGGAGGCTGTGCTTCGTGTATATGGATGACATTATCATATACAGTGACAATTTTGAGAACCATTTGCGCGATATTGAGCAGGTTTTGGTGCGACTAAGAGGAGCGGGTCTCAAGCTGAAGCCCTCTAAGTGCCAATTCCTCAAAAACGACGTGAAATACCTTGGGCGCGTTGTTTCAGCTGACGGCGTGCGACCGGACCCTGAGAAACTAAGGTGTGTCTCGGATTTTCCATCCCCGACTAGCGCCCGCCAGGTCCGGCAGTTTCTCGGCCTGATCGGTTACTACCGAAGGCACATAGAGGAGTTCGCCAAGCTCGCTAAGCCGCTCCCCGCCTTAACCGCCAAAAATGTCGCATTTCGCTGGGACGAAAACGCGGAGAATGCTTTTGGGGCCCTGAAAAGGAAGCTAATGAGTGCACCGCTGTTGCGCCACCCGGATTTTAATTTGCCCTTCGTTATGGCCACAGATGCGTCAAAGTTCGCAGTGGGTGCCGTGCTATCTCAGGTTATCGAGGGCAAAGAACATCCCGTTGCTTTTGCTAGCCGACAGCTGAGCCCCACAGAGCAAAAGTACGGAGCTACGGAAAGGGAGTGCCTCGCCGTTGTCTGGGCAGTAAAGCACTTCAGATGCTACCTTTACGGCCGCAAATTCAAGCTAGTCACAGACTGCCATCCTCTGAAATGGGTGATGAGTGTCAGGGACCCTAGCTCGCGACTCGCTAGATGGAATCTACACCTGCAGGAATACTGCTTTGAAGTTGAGCACAAGTCAGGAAAGACGCATCTGAATGCTGATGCACTCAGCCGCACAGCTGCCGTGGCAGCTATAGATGAGTTTGTCCCCGTAGTCGACCCCGCCGAATTACGCACAGAGCAGTGCAAAGATCCGGACCTGAAGCGAATAATCGAAAGCTTAGAGGACGCACCGTCTCACCCCGAACAGCTAGGTTATTTCATTGGCAAAGACGGCACCCTGTGTCGGCGCACGAGGCCAACCAGGAAAGGGAGACCAGAGAAAACCGCTTGGGAGAGAGTCGTCATACCTCGGTCGTGGACAGAAAGGGTTCTTCGCGCGTTTCACGATGCGCCATGCGCCGGTCATTTTGGCGTAGCGAAGACACGCAGGCGTGTGGAGCGTTTGTACTTTTGGAGTGGCATGCGACAGGATGTTAGAGACTACTGTGCGAAGTGTCATTCCTGTCTCGAAAGAAAAACACCCAAGGGACGAAGACCAGCTCCAATTCAGCCGTTCCCTGAGGTTTCGGCTCCCTTCGAGCGGACAGGTATGGACATAATGGGCCCATTGCCCACGACCACTTCCGGAAACAAGTACATTTTAGTATTTGTCGATCACCTTTCAAAATACGCGGAAGCGGTAGCACTCCCAGATCAGAAGGCAGACACGGTTGCAAGAGCATTTGTCGAACAGATCGTGCTCCGACATGGACCCCCGAGGCAACTCTTGACAGATCGGGGAACGAACTTCGTGTCGCAGCTAATGAGGAGAGTTTGCGAGCTGCTTAAGATCGCTAAGAAGCAGACAACACCGTACCATCCGGCTTGCAACGGCGCGGTGGAGCGACTGAACCAAACCGTGGCCGGGTTCCTGTCGCATTTTGTTTCGCGCGACCAGCGGGACTGGGACTTGTGGCTCCCGTATGCAATGTTTGCCTACAATTCCGCAGCACACGAGAGCACGGGCGAATCGCCATTCTTTCTTCTCTACGGCCGAGACCCGGACCAGCCTAGTGAAGTGCCAGAGGGCCCCCGTCGTGTCCCATACGCTTCACTGGACGACTATAAGGTTGAGCTAGAATCGCGCTTGCAAGTGGCGAGGGACATCGCAAAGGAGTCCTTAAAGAAAGCGGCGAAGCGCAGGAAGGAGGTGCACGATCGCAGTGCTAGAGACGCGCCGTTTGATGTGGGGGACAGCGTGTACATTGAAAACTGCCAAAGGCAGATTGGGCTAGCTCGTAAGTTCCAGACGAAGTGGAGAGGACTGTGCGAGCCGATTCAGAAAGACAAGGGGAGCTGCAGGGACTCAAATGTTCGGAGAACATTCTTCTGGAGGGTGAGCGAGTGTGACATTCCTTGTGTGCTACGAGGTACATTGTTCGACGGCGCGGCGTAGACGGAAACCCAGGTATTTCTTTGTGTGTGCTACGAGGATCCACGTTCGACGGCGCGGCGTAGACGAAGGGACCCGCCGCCGTGACAGCGGCATCATCAATTACCCAGCCATGCTCTTTGAGTGACGACCAGAACAACCGGACCCGCCGCCGCCGCCGCGGGGAAACAGGCTTTATCCTCCCCAATTTCCGGGCACATTCCAGGACAAGGGAGCTGTCAGCGGGCCAGAGCGCGCCGTACCACAGCCGACGCTATGCGCTACCGCGAAGACAACATTCTTTCCCTCCTTCCCCTTTCGACGTGGGCTATCGCCGGGAAGGCACCCACAGCTTCCCGCCGTGCCTCGTGAACAAAAGCGCATTCCCAGAAGGGCCGTGACGGACACCTGTCATGGCGGACAGGCAGTACTCGCCAAGAATGTGGAAAGACAGGCGCTAGTGAATTAGCTCCGAAGAGAGAGCCTGTGTATACTCTCACTTGAGAGAGAGTGGTGGCGTTTTTGTTGTTTATTTAGTTTGTATTGTTAACAGACTCTGGGTTCGAGGCTAAGCCCAACCCAAGGGGTGGTCCCCATCTCGCATGTTATTTTGGATTGGAGAATTGATGCTTTGGGCGGGCCACTGAAAATGACCGCCCTTAGTCCGTTGTTAATCAAGTGCTTAAAAGCGCATGTAAACAGATGCAGTCGAGTCTGAGCTGGGGCTCCATGCTTAGCATGTAATGCGATGCTACTTAGGCACTAACCTGCCCGGTCGATGAGTAATGTAGTGCAAAGTTTGTTCTTTTGTAAATTCAGTTCTGCTTTTTCCAGTTTAACTCTCTGTATATGTATGTTGTAAAATTATGCTCTGCTGTCATCATCTACAAGCTCGCCTCCTGTTCATCTTCCAAGCCGAACGACACTAGAGGAAGGGTTTGTGAACCATCCTCGAAGAAACGGACGACTATTGAAATTCTACTGCAAGCACGCTCAGGACGACATCGTTCGCCAAGAGGGCCTTCAGCGCCGAAGCCCGTCGGCGTGCAGCTTCTGCCTGCAACCGCTCGAGCCCAACTCCGGAGCCACTCCATCGCCCCCATGAAGTCGTCGGCACGTAAGCTCGGACGCCCCAGCCTCTGATGTATAATCTTAATCATGTGTAATTATTAAATATAACTGTTTGTTTAAACTGAGCCATACGGTGTCTCTTTGCCTCTCCGTCCCGTGTGGACCTGCGCATTATGGGGGTCATCACAGAGTTAAATCTGAACACATCGGTTTTACAAGTGTCCATGTGATACGCGTCAAAACGTTTTGTCTTATAACAGCTCGAAAAGCATGTATTCGTGCTTAATACAACGAAACAAGCTGTTTTAGACCAAAACGAGCTAGATCTGAACACATCGGTTTTAAGTGTTCGTGTGATACGCGTCAAAACTTTTCCTCTCATAACTGCGCGAAAAGCATGTATTCGTGCTTAATACAACGAAACAAGCTGTTTTAGACCGAAACGAGCTAAATCTGAACACATCGGTTTTACAAGTGTCCCTGTGATACGCGTCAAAACTTTTTCTCTCATAACTGCGCGGAAAGGATGTATTCGTGATTAAAACAAAGAAACAAGCTGGTTTAGACCGAAACGAGCTAAATCTGAACACATCGGTTATACGTGTCCCTGTGATACGCGTCAAAACTTTTTCTCTTAAAACTGCGCGCAAAGCATGTATCGTGCTTATTACAAGAAAACAAGCTGTTTTAGACCAAAACGAGCTAAATCTGAACACATCGGTTTTACAAGTGTCCATGTGATACGCGTCAAAACTTTTTCTCATAACAGCGCGAAAAGCATGTATTCGTGCTTAATAGAACGAAACAAGCTGTTTTAGACCGAAACGAGGTAAATCTGAACTCATCGGCTTTACAAGTGTCCATGTGATACGCGTCAAAACTTTTTCTCATAACGGCGCGAAAAGCATGTATTCGTGCTTAAAACAACGAAACAAGCTGTTTTAGACCGAAACGAGCTAAATCTCAACACATCGGTTATGCAAGTGTCCATGTGATAAGCGTCAATACTTTCTCTCTCATAACTTCGCGAAAAGCATGTATTCGTGCTAAAACAACGAAACAAGCTGCTTTAGACCGAAACGTATAAAATCTGAACACATCGGTTTTGCAAGGGTCCATGTGATACGCGTCAAAACTTTCTATCTCATAACTTCGCGAAAAGCATGTTCGTGCTTAATAGAACGAAACAAGCTGTTTTAGACCGAAACGAGCTAAATCTGAACTCATCGGTTTTACAAGTGTCCATGTGATACGCGTCAAAACGTTTTCTCATAACTGCGCGAAAAGCATGTATTCGTGCTTAAAACAACGAAACAAGCTGTTTTAGACCGAAACGAGCTAAATCTCAACACATCGGTTATGCAAGTGTCCATGTGATACGCGTCAATACTTTCTCTCTCATAACTTCGCGAAAAGCATGTATTCGTGCTAAAACAACGACACAAGCTGCTTTAGACCGAAACGTATAAAATCTGAACACATCGGTTTTGCAAGGGTCCATGTGATACGCGTCAAAACTTTCTATCTCATAACTGCGCGAAAAGCATGTACTCGTGCTTAATACAACGAAACAAGCTGTTTTAGACCAAAAGGATCTAGATATGAACACATCGGTTTTACAAGTGTCCCTGTGATACGCGTCAAAACTTTTTCTCCTATAACTGTGCGAAAAGCATGTATTCGTGCTTAAAACAACGACACAAGCTGTTTCAGACCGAAACAAGCTAAATCTGAACATCGGTTTACAAGTGTCAGTGTGATACGCGTCAAAATGTTTTCTCATAACTGCGCGAAAAGCATGTATTCGTGCTTAATACAACGAAACAAGCTGTTTAAGACCGAAACCAGCTAAATCTGAACATCGGTTTACAAGTGTCAGTGTGATACGCGTCAAAATGTTTTCTCATAACTGCGCGAAAAGCATGTATTTGTGCTTAATACAACGAAACAAGCTGTTTAAGACCGAAACCAGCTATATCTGAACACATCGGTTTTGCAAGTGTCCATGTGATACGCGTCAAAACTTTTTTTCATAACTGCGCGAAAAGCATGTATTCGTGCTTAATACAACGAAACAAGCTGTTTAAGACCGAAACCAGCTATATCTGAACACATCGGTTTTGCAAGTGTCCATGTGATACGCGTCAAAACTTTTTCTCATAACTGCGCGAAAAGCATTTATTCGTGCTTAATACAACGAAACAAGCTGTTTTACACCAAAACGAGCTCGATATAACACATCGGTTTTACAAGTGACCGTGTGATACGCGTCAAAACTTTTTCTCTCATAACTGCGCGAAAAGCATGTATTCGTGCTTAATACAACGAAACAAGCTGTTTTAGACCAAACGGATCAAGATATGAACACATCGGTTTTACAAGTGTCCCTGTGATACGCGTCAAAACTTTTTCTCTTAGAACTGCGCGAAAAGCATGTATTCGTGCTTAAAACAACGACACAAGCTGTTTTAGACCGAAACAAGCTAAATCTGAACATCGGTTTACAAGTGTCAGTGTGATACGCGTCAAAATGTTTTCTCATAACTGCTAGAAAAGCATGTATTTGTGCTTAATAGAACGAAACAAGCTGTTTTAGACCGAAACGAGCTAAATCTGAACACATCGGTTTTACAAGTGTCCGTGTGATACGCGTCAAAACTTTTTCTCTTATAACTGCGCGAAAAGCATGTATTCGTGCCTAAAACAACGACACAAGCTGTTTCAGACCGAAACAAGCTAAATCTGAACATCGGTTTACAAGTGTCAGTGTGATACGCGTTAAAACGTTTTCTCATAACTGCGCGGAAAGCATGTATTCGTGCTTAATAGAACGAAACAAGCTGTTTTAGACCGAAACAAGCTAAATTTGAACACATCGGTTTTACAAGTGTCCGTGTGATAAGCGTCCATATTTTTTCTCTCATAACTGCGCGAAAAGCATGTATTCGTGCCTAAAACAACGAAACAAGCTGTTTTAGACCGAAACAAGTTAAATTTGAACACATCGGTTTTACAAGTGTCCTTGTGATACGCGTCAAAACTTTTTGTCTTATAACAGCGCGAAAAGCATGTATTCGTGCTTAATACAACGAAACAAGCTGTTTTAGACCAAAACGAGCTAGATCTGAACACATCGGTTTTAAGTGTTCGTGTGATACGCGTCGAAACTTTTTCTCTCATAACTGCGCGGAAAGGATGTATTCGTGATTAAAACAAAGAAACAAGCTGGTTTATACCGAAACGAGCTAAATCTGAACATCGGTTTACAAGTGTCAGTGTGATACGCGTCAAAACGTTTTCTCATAACTGCGCGAAAAGCATGTATTTGTGCTTAATACAACGAAACAAGCTGTTTTAGACCGAAACGAGCTAAATGTGAACACATCGGTGTTACAAGCAAGCATCCGTGTGATACGCGTCAATGTTTTTTCTCTCATAACTGCACGAAAAGTATGTATTCGTGCTTAATACAACAAAACAAGCTGTTTTAGACCAAAACGAGCTAAATCTGAACACATCGGTTTTACAAGTGTCCATGTGATACGCGTCAAAACTTTTTCTCATAACAGCGCGAAAAGCATGTATTCGTGCTTAATAGAACGAAACAAGCTGTTTTAGACCGAAACGAGCTAGATATGAACACATCGGTTTTACAAGTGACCGTGTGATACGCGTCAAAACTTTTCCTCTCATAACTGCGCGAAAAGCATGTATTCGTGCCTGATACAACGAGACAAGCTGTTTTAGATCGAAACGAGCTAGATCTAAACAGATCGGTTTTGCAAGTGTCCATGTGATACGCGTCAAAACTTTTTTTCATAACTGCGCGAAAAGCATGTATTCGTGCTTAATACAACGAAACAAGCTGTTTTAGACCAAAACGAGCTAGATCTGAACACATCGGTTTTACAAGTGTCCGTGTGATACGCGTCAAAACTTTTTTCATAACTGCGCGGAAAGCATGTATTCGTGCCTAATAGAACGAAACAAGCTGTTTTAGACCAAAACGAGTTAGATCTGAACAAATCGGTTTTACAAGTGACCGTGCGATACCCGTCAAAACTTTTTCTTTCATAACTGCGAAAAGCATGTATTCGTGCTTAATACAACGAAACAAGCTGTTTTAGACCGAAAAGAGCTAAATCTGAAAACATCGGTTTTACAAGTGTCCATGTGATACGCGTCAAAACTTTTTCTCATAACTGCGCGAAAAGCATTTATTCGTGCTTAATACAACGAAACAAGCTGTTTAACACCAAAACGAGCTCGATATGAACACATCGGTTTTACAAGTGACCGTGTGATACGCGTCAAAACTTTTTCTCTCATAACTGCGCGAAAAGCATGTATTCGTGCTTAATACAACGAAACAAGCTGTTTTAGACCAAACGGATCTAGATATGAACACATCGGTTTTACAAGTGTCCCTGCGATACGCGTCAAAACTTTTTCTCTTATAACTGTGCGAAAAGCATGTATTCGTGCTTAAAACAACGACACAAGCTGTTTCAGACCGAAACAAGCTAAATCTGAACATCGGTTTACAAGTGTCAGTGTGATACGCGTCAAAACGTTTTCACATAACTGCGCGGAAAGCATGTATTCGTGCTTAATAGAACGAAACAAGCTGTTTTAGACCGAAACGAGCTAAATCTGAACACATCGGTTTTACAAGTGTCCGTGTGATTCGCGTCAATATTTTTTCTCTCATAACTGCGCGAAAAGCATGTATTCGTGCCTAAAACAACGAAACAAGCTGTTTTAGACCGAAACGAGTTAAATCTGAACACATCGGTTTTACAAGTGTCCATGTGATACGCGTCAAAACTTTTTGTCTTATAACTGCGCGAAAAGCATGTATTCGTGCTTAATACAACGAAACAAGCTGTTTTAGACCAAAACGTGCTAGATCTGAACACATCGGTTTTACAAGTGTCCGTGTGATACGCGTCAAAACTTTTTTTCATAACTGCGCGGAAAGCATGTATTAGTGCTTAAAGAACGAAACAAGCTGTTTTAGACCAAAACGAGATGGATTGAACACATCGGTTTTACAAGTGACCGTGCGATACCCGTCAAAACTTTTTCTTTCATAACTGCGAAAAGCATGTATTCGTGCTTAATACAACGAAACAAGCTGTTTTACACCGAAAAGAGCTAAATCTGAACACATCGGTTATACGTGTCCCAGTGATACGCGTCAAAACTTTTTCTCTTAAAACTGCGCGCAAAGCATGTATCGGGCTTAATACAACAAAACAAGCTGTTTTAGACCAAAACGAGCTAAATCTGAACACATCGGTTTTACAAGTGTCCATGTGATACGCGTCAAAACTTTTTCTCATAACAGCGCGAAAAGCATGTATTCGTGCTTAATAGAACGAAACAAGCTGTCTTAGACCGAAACGAGCTAAATCTGAACTCATCGGTTTTACAAGTGTCCATGTGATACGCGTCAAAAGTTTTTCTCATAACTGCGCAAAAAGCATGTATTCGTGCTTAATACAACGAAACAAGCTGTTTTCGACCGAAACCAGCTAGATCTGAACACATCGGTTTTGTAAGTGTCCATGTGATACGCGTCAAAACTTTTTCTCTCATAACTGCGCGAAAAGCATGTATTCGTGCTTAAAACAACGAAACAAGCTGTTTTAGACCGAAACGAGCTAAATCTCAACACATCGGTTATGCAAGTGTCCATGTGATACGCGTCAAAACTTTCTCTCTCATAACTTCGCGAAAAACATGTATTCGTGCTAAAACAACAAAACAAGCTGCTTTAGACCGAAACGAGCAAAATCTGAACACATTGGTTTTGCAAGGGTCCATGTGATACGCGTCAAAACTTTCTATCTCATAACTTCGCGAAAAGCATGTATTCGTGCTAAAACAACGAAACAAGCTGTTTTAGACGAAACGAGTTAAATCTGAACACGTCGGTTTTACAAGTGTTCATGTGATACGCGTCAAAACGTTTTGTCTTATAACAGCACGAAAAGCATGTATTCGTGTTTAATACAACGAAACAAGCTGTTTTACACCAAAACGAGCTAAATCTGAACACATCAGTTTTACAAGTGTCCCTGTGATACGCGTCAAAACTTTTTCTCTCATAACTGCGCGGAAAGGATGTATTCGTGATTAAAACTAAGAAACAACCTGGTTTAGACCGAAACGAGCTAAATCTCAACATCGGTTCACAAGTGTCAGTGTGATACGCGTCAAAACGTTTTCTCATAACTGCGCGAAAAGCATGTATTTGTGCTTAATACAACGAAACAAGCTGTTTTAGACCGAAACGAGCTAAATGTGAACACATCGGTTTTACAAGCGTCCGTGTGATACGCGTCAATGTTTTTTCTCTCATAACTGCACGAAAAGTATGTATTCGTGCTTAATACAACGAAACAAGCTGTTTTACACCAAAACGAGCTAGATATGAACACATCGGTTTTACAAGTGACCGTGTGGTACGCGTCAAAACGTTTTCTCATAACTGCGCGGAAAGCATGTATTCGTGCTTAATAGAACGAAACAAGCTGTTTTAGACCGAAACAAGCTAAATCTGAACACATCGGTTTTACAAGTGTCCGTGTGATAAGCGTCAATATTTTTTCTCTCATAACTGCGCGAAAAGCATGTATTCGTGCCTAAAACAACGAAACAAGCTGTTTTAGACCGAAACGAGTTAAATCTGAACACATCGGTTTTACAAGTGTCAATGTGATACGCGTCAAAACTTTTTGTTTATAACCGCGCGAAAAGCATGTATTCGTGCTTAATACAACGAAACAAGCTGTTTTAGACCAAAACGAGCTAGATCTGAACACATCGGTTTTAAGTGTTCGTGTGATACGCGTCAAAACTTTTTCTCTCATAACTGCGCGGAAAGGATGTATTCGTGCTTAATACAACGAAACAAGCTGTTTTAGACCAAAACGAGCTAGATCTGAACACATCAGTTTTACAAGTGTCCGTGTGATACGCGTCAAAACTTTTTTTTCATAACTGCGCGGAAAGCATGTATTCGTGCTTAATAGAACGAAACAAGCTGTTTTAGACCAAAACGAGCTAGATCTGAACACATCGGTTTTACAAGTGACCGTGCGATACCCGTCAAAACTTTTTCTTTCATAACTGCGAAAAGCATGTATTCGTGCTTAATACAACGAAACAAGCTGTTTTACACCGAAAAGAGCTAAATCTGAACACATCGGTTATACGTGTCCCTGTGATACGCGTCAAAACTTTTTCTCTTAAAACTGCGTGCAAAGCATGTATCGTGCTTAATACAACAAAACAAGCTGTTTTAGACCAAAACGAGCTAAATCTGAACACAATGGTTTTACAAGTGTCCATGTGATACGCGTCAAAACTTTTTGTCTTATAACTGCGCGAAAAGCATGTATTCGTGCTAAATACAACGAAACAAGCTGTTTTAAACCAAAACGATTTAGATCTGCACACATCGGTTTTAAAAGCGTCTGCGTGATACGCGTGAAAACTTTTCCGCTCATAACTGCGCGAAAAGCATGTATTCGTGCTTAATACAATGAAACAAGCTGTTTTAGACCGAAACCAGCTAGATCTGAACGCATCGGTTTTGTAAGTGTCCATGTGATACGCGTCAAAACTTTTTCTCTCATAACTGCGCGGAAAGCATGTATTCGTGCTTAATAGAACGAAACAAGCTGTTTTAGACCGAAACGAGCTAAATCTGAACACATCGGTTTTACAAGTGTCCGTGTGATTCGCGTCAATATTTTTTCTTTCATAACTGCGCGAAAAGCATGTATTCGTGCCTAAAACAACGAAACAAGCTGTTTTAGACCGAAACGAGTTAAATCTGAACACATCGGTTTTACAAGTGTCCATGTGATACGCGTCAAAACATTTTGTCTTATAACTGCGCGAAAAGCATGTATTCGTGCTTAATACAACGAAACAAGCTGTTTTAGACCAAAACGAGCTAGATCTGAACACATCGGTTTTACAAGTGTCCGTGTGATACGCGTCAAAACTTTTTTTCATAACTGCGCGGAAATCATGTATTCGTGCTTAAAGAACGAAACAAGCTGTTTTAGACCAAAACGAGATGGATCTGAACACATCGGTTTTACAAGTGACCGTGCGATACCCGTCAAAACTTTTTCTTTCATAACTGCGAAAAGCATGTATTCGTGCCTAATACAACGAAACAAGCTGTTTTACACCGAAAAGAGCTAAATCTGAACACATCGGTTATACGTGTCCCTGTGATACGCGTCAAAACTTTTTCTCTTAAAACTGCGCGCAAAGCATGCATCGTGCTTAATACAACAAAACAAGCTGTTTTAGACCAAAACGAGCTAAATCTGAACACATCGGTTTTACAAGTGTCCATGTGATACGCGTCAAAACTTTTTCACATAACAGCGCGAAAAGCATGTATTCGTGCTTAATAGAACGAAACAAGCTGTCTTAGACCGAAACGAGCTAAATCTGAACTCATCGGTTTTAACTGTGTCCATGTGATACGCGTCAAAACTTTTTCTCATAACTGCGCAAAAAGCATGTATTCGTGCTTAATACAACGAAACAAGCTGTTTTAGACCGAAACCAGCTAGATCTGAACACATCGGTTTTGTAAGTGTCCATGTGATACGCGTCAAAACTTTATCTCTCATAACTGGGCGAAAAGCATGTATTCGTGCCTAAAACAACGAAACAAGCTGTTTTAGACCGAAACGAGCTAAATCTCAACACATCGGTTATGCAAGTGTCCATGTGATACGCGTCAAAACTTTCTCTCTCATAACTTCGCGAAAAGCATGAATTCGTGCTAAAACAACGAAACAAGCTGCTTTAGACCGAAACGAGCAAAATCTGAACACATCGGTTTTGCAAGGGTCCATGTGATACGCATCAAAACTTTCTATCTCATAACTTCGCGAAAAGCATGTATTCGTGCTAAAACAACGAAACAAGCTGTTTTAGACGAAACGAGGTAAATCTGAACACGTCGGTTTTACAAGTGTTCATGTGATACGCGTCAAAACGTTTTGTCTTATAACAGCACGAAAAGCATGTATTCGTGTTTAATACAACGAAACAAGCTGTTTTACACCAAAACGAGCTAAATCTGAACACATCGGTTTTACAAGTGTCCCTGTGATACGCGTCAAAACTTTTTCTCTCATAACTGCGCGGAAAGGATGTATTCGTGATTAAAACTAAGAAACTACCTGGTTTAGACCGAAACGAGCTAAATCTCAACATCGGTTCACAAGTGTCAGTGTGATACGCGTCAAAACGTTTTCTCATAACTGCGCGAAAAGCATGTATTTGTGCTTATTACAACGAAACAAGCTGTTTTAGACCGAAACGAGCTAAATGTGAACACATCGGTTTTACAAGCGTCCGTGTGATACGCGTCAATGTTTTTTCTCTCATAACTGCACGAAAAGTATGTATTCGTGCTTAATACAACGAAACAAGCTGTTTTACACCAAAACGAGCTAGATATGAACACATCGGTTTTACAAGTGACCGTGTGATACGCGTCAAAACGTTTTCTCGTAACTGCGCGGAAAGCATGTATTCGTGCTTAATAGAACGAAACAAGCTGTTTCAGACCGAAACAAGCTAAATTTGAACATCGGTTTACAAGTGTCAGTGTGATACGCGTCAAACCGTTTTCTCATAACTGCCCGGAAAGCATGTATTCGTGCTTAATAGAACGAAACAAGCTGTTTTAGACCGAAACAAGCTAAATCTGAACACATCGGTTTTACAAGTGTCCGTGTGATAAGCGTCAATATTTTTTCTCTCATAAGTGCGCGAAAAGCATGTATTCGTGCCTAAAACAACGAAACAAGCTGTTTTAGACCGAAACGAGTTAAATCTGAACACATCGGTTTTACAAGTGTCAATGTGATACGCGTAAAAACTTTTTTTTATAACTGCGTGAAAAGCATGTATTCCTGCTTAATACAACGAAACAAGCTGTTTTAGACCAAAACGAGCTAGATCTGAACACATCGGTTTTACAAGTGTTCGTGTGATACGCGTCAAAACCTTTTTCATAACTGCGCGGAAAGCATGTATTCGTGCTTAATAGAACGAAACAAGCTGTTTTAGACCAAAACGAGCTAGATCTGAACACATCGGTTTTACAAGTGACCGTGCGATACCCGTCAAAACGTTTTCTTTCATAACTGCGAAAAGCATGTATTCGTGCTTAATACAACGAAACAAGCTGTTTTACACCGAAAAGAGCTAAATCTGAACACATCGATTATACGCGTCCCTGTGATACGCGTCAAAACTTTTTCTCTTAAAACTGCGCGCAAAGCATGTATCGTGCTTAATACAACGAAACAAGCTGTTTTAGACCAAAACGAGCTAGATCTGAACTCATCGGTTTTACAAGTGACCGTGCGATACCCGTCAAAACTTTTTCTTTAATAACTGCGAAAAGCATGTATTCGTGCTTAATACAACGAAACAAGCTGTTTTACACCGAAAAGAGCTAAATCTGAACACATCGGTTATACGCGTCCCTGTGATACGCGTCAAAACTTTTTCTCTTAAAACTGCGCGCAAAGCATGTATTCGTGCTTAATAAAACAAAACAAGCTGTTTTACACTGAAAAGAGCTAAATCTGAACACATCGGTTATACGCGTCCCTGTGATACGCGTCAAAAATTTTTCTCTTAAAACTGCGCGCAAAGCATGTATTCGTGCTAAAACAACGAAACAAGCTGTTTTAGACGAAACGAGTTAAATCTGAACACGTCGGTTTTACAAGTGTTCATGTGATACGCGTAAAAACTTTTTGTCTTATAACAGCGCGAAAAGCATGTATTCGTGTTTAATACAACGAAACAAGCTGTTTTACACCAAAACGAGCTAGATATGAACACATCAGTTTTACAAGTGACCGTGTGATAGGCGTCAAAACTTTTTCTCTTATAACTGCGCGAAAAGCATGTTCTCGTGCTTAGAACAACGACACAAGCTGTTTTAGACCGAAACAAGCTAAATCTGAACATCGGTTTACAAGTGTCAGTGTGATACGCGTCAAAATGTTTTCTCATAACTGCGCGAAAATCATGTATTTGTGCTTAATAGAACGAAACAAGCTGTTTTAGACCGAAACGAGCTAAATCTGAACACATCGGTTTTACAAGTGTCCGTGTGATACGCGTCAAAACTTTTTCTCTTATAACTGCGCGAAAAGCATGTATTGGTGCTTAAAACAACGACACAAGCTGTTTCAGACCGAAACAAGCTAAATCTGAACATCCATTTACAAGTGTCAGTGTGATACGCGTCAAAACGTTTTCTCATAACTGCCCGGAAAGCATGTATTCGTGCTTAATAGAACGAAACAAGCTGTTTTAGACCGAAACAAGCTAAATCTGAACACATCGGTTTTAAAAGTGTCCGTGTGATAAGCGTCAATATTATTTCTCTCATAAGTGCGCGAAAAGCATGTATTCGTGCCTAAAACAACGAAACAAGCTGTTTTAGACCGAAACGAGTTAAATCTGAACACATCGGTTTTACAAGTGTCAATGTGATACGCGTAAAAACTTTTTGTCTAATAACAGCGCGAAAAGCATGTATTCGTGCTTAATACAACGAAACAAGCTGTTTTAGACCAAAACGAGCTAGATCTGAACACATCGGTTTTAAGTGTTCGTGTGATACGCGTCAAAACTTTTTCTCTCATAACTGCGCGGAAAGGATGTATTCGTGCCTAATACAACGAAACAAGCTGTTTTAGACCAAAGCGAGCTAGATCTGAACACATCAGTTTTACAAGTGTCCGTGTGATACGCGTCAAAACTTTTTTTCATAACTGCGCGGAAAGCATGTATTCGTGCTTAATAGAACGAAACAAGCTGTTTTAGACCAAAACGAGCTAGATCTGAACACATCGGTTTTACAAGTGACCGTGCGATACCCGTCAAAACTTTTTCTTTCATAACTGCGAAAAGCATGTATTCGTGCTTAATACAACGAAACAAGCTGTTTTACACCGAAAAGAGCTAAATCTGAACACATCGGTTATACGTGTTCCTGTGATACGCGTCAAAACTTTTTCTCTTAAAACTGCGTGCAAAGCATGTATCGTGCTTAATACAACAAAACAAGCTGTTTTAGACCAAAACGAGCTAAATCTGAACACATCGGTTTTACAAGTGTCCATGTGATACGCGTCAAAACTTTTTTTCATAACAGCGCGAAAAGCATGTATTCGTGCTTAATAGAACGAAACAAGCTGTTTTAGACAGAAACGAGCTAAATCTGAACTCATCGGTTTTACAAGTGTCCATGTGATACGCGTCAAAACTTTTTCTCTCATAACTGCGCGAAAAGCATGTATTCGTGCTTAAAACAACGAAACAAGCTGTTTTAGACCGAAACGAGCTAATTCTGAACTCATCGGTTTTACAAGTCTCCATGTGATACGCGTCAAAACGTTTTCTCATAACTGCGCGAAAAGCATGTATTCGTGCTAAAACAACGAAACAAGCTGTTTTAGACCGAAACGAGCTAAATCTGAACACATCGGTTTTGTAAGTGTCCATGTGATACACGTCAAAACTTTTTCTCTCATAACTGCGCGAAAAGCATGTATTCGTGCTTAAAACAACGAAACAAGCTGTTTTAGACCGAAACGAGCTAAGTCTCAACACATCGGTTATGCAAGTGTCCATGTGATACGCGTCAAAACTTTCTCTCTCATAACTTCGCGAAAAGCTTGTATTCGTGCTAAAACAACGAAACAAGCTGCTTTAGACCGAAACGAGCTAAATCTGAACACATCGGTTTTGCAAGGGTCCATGTGATACGCGTCATAACTTTCTCATAACTTCGCGAAAAGCATGTATTCGTGCTAAAACAACGAAACAAGCTGTTTTAGACGAACCGAGTTAAATCTGAACACGTCGGTTTTACAAGTGTTCATGTGATACGCGTCAAAACTTTTTGTCTTATAACAGCGCGAAAAGCATGTATTCGTGATTAATACAACGAAACAAGCTGTTTTACACCAAAACGAGCTAGATATGAACACATCAGTTTTACAAGTGACCGTGTGATAGGCGTCAAAACTTTTTCTCTCATAACTGCGCGAAAAGCATGTATTCGTGCTTAATACAACGAAACAAGCTGTTTTAGACCAAAAAGATCTAGATATGAACACATCGGTTTTACAAGTGTCCCTGTGATACGCGTCAAAACTTTTTCTCTTATAACTGCGCGGAAAGCATGTATTCGTGCTTAAAACAACGACACAAGCTGTTTTAGACCGAAACAAGCTAAATCTGAACACATCGGTTTTGCAAGTGTCCATGTGATACGCGTCAAAACTTTTTTTCATAACTGCGCGAAAAGCATGTATTCGTGCCTAATACAACGAAACAAGCTGTTTTAGACCAAAACGAGCTAGATCTGAACACATCGGTTTTACAAGTGTCCGTGTGATACGCGTCAAAACTTTTTTCATAACTGCGCGGAAAGCATGTATTCGTGCTTAATAGAACGAAACAAGCTGTTTTACACCAAAACGAGCTAGATATGAACACATCGGTTTTACAAGTGACCGTGTGATAGGCGTCAAAACTTTTTCTCTCATAACTGCGCGAAAAGCATGTATTCGTGCTTAATACAACGAAACAAGCTGTTTTATACCAAAAGAATCTAGATATGAACACATCGGTTTTACAAGTGTCCCTGTGATACGCGTCAAAACTTTTTCTCTTATAACTGCGCGAAAAGCATGTATTCGTGCTTAAAACAACGACACAAGCTGTTTTAGACCGAAACAAGCTAAATCTGAACATCGGTTTACAAGTGTCAGTGTGATACGCGTCAAAACGTTTTCTCATAACTGCGCGAAAAGCATATATTCGTGCTTAATAGAACGAAACAAGCTATTTTAGACCGAAACGAGCTAAATCTGAACACATCAGTTTTACAAGTGTCCGTGTGATACGCGTCAATATTCTTTCTCTCATAACTGTGCGAAAAGCATGTATTCGTGCCTAAAACAACGAAACAAGCTGTTTTAGACCGAAACGAGCTAGATATGAAAACATCGGTTTTACAAGTGACCGTGTGATACGCGTCAAAACTTTTTCTCTCATAACTGCGCGAAAAGCATGTATTCGTGCTTAATACAACAAAACAAGCTGTTTTAGACCAAAAGGATCTAGATATAAACACATCGGTTTTACAAGTGTCCCTGTGATACGCGTCAAAACTTTTTCTCTTATAACTGCGCGAAAAGCATGTATTCGTGCTTAAAACAACGACACAAGCTGTTTTAGACCGAAACAAGCTAAATCTGAACATCGGTTTACAAGTGTCAGTGTGATACGCATCAAAATGTTTTCTCATAACTGCGCGAAAAGCATGTATTCGTGCTTAATACAACGAAACAAGCTGTTTAAGACCGAAACCAGCTATATCTGAACACATCGGTTTTGCAAGTGTCCATGTGATACGCGTCAAAACTTTTTTTCATAACTGCGCGAAAAGCATGTATTCGTGCTTAATACAACGAAACAAGCTGTTTTAGACCAAAACGAGCTAGATCTGAACACATCGGTTTTACAAGTGTCCGTGTGATACGCGTCAAAACTTTTTTCATAACTGCGCGGAAAGCATGTTTCGTGCTTAATAGAACGAAACAAGCTGTTTTAGACCAAAACGAGCTAGATCTGCACACATCGGTTTTACAAGTGACCGTGCGATACCCGTCAAAACTTTTTCTTTCATAACTGCGAAAAGCATGTATTCGTGCTTAATACAACGAAACAAGCTGTTTTACACCGAAAAGAGCTAAATCTGAACACATCGGTTATACGCGTCCCTGTGATACGCGTCAAAACTTTTTCTCTTAAAACTGCGCGCAAAGCATGTATCGTGCTTAATGCAACGAAACAAGCTGTTTTAGACCAAAACGAGCTAGATCTGAACACATCGGTTTTACAAGTGACCGTGCAATACCCGTCAAAACTTTTTCTTTAATATCTGCGAAAAGCATGTATTCGTGCTTAATGCAACGAAACAAGCTGTTTTACACCAAAAAGAGCTAAATCTGAACACATCGGTTATACGCGTCCCTGTGATACGCGTCAAAACTTTTTCTCTTAAAACTGCGCGCAAAGCATGTATCTGTGCTTAATAAAACAAAACAAGCTGTTTTACACTGAAAAGAGCTATATCTGAACACATCGGTTATACGCGTCCCTGTGATACGCGTCAAAACTTTTTCTCTTAAAACTGCGCGCAAAACATGTATCGTGCTTAATACAACGAAACAAGCTGTTTTAGACCGAAACCAGCTAGATCTGAACACATCGGTTTTGTAAGTGTCCATGTGATACGCGTCAAAACTTTTTCTCTCATAACTGCGCGAAAAGCATGTATTCGTGCTTAAAACAACGAAACAAACTGTTTTAGACCGAAACGAGCTAATTCTGAACTCATCGGTTTTACAAGTCTCCATGTGATACGCGTCAAAACGTTTTCTCATAACTGCGCGAAAAGCATGTATTCGTGCTAAAACAACGAAACAAGCTGTTTTAGACCGAAACGAGCTAAATCTGAACACATCGGTTTTGTAAGTGTTCATGTGATACACGTCAAAACTTTTTCTCTCATAACTGCGCGAAAAGCATGTATTCGTGCTTAAAACAACGAAACAAGCTGTTTTAGACCGAAACGAGCTAAATCTCAACACATCGGTTATGCAAGTGTCCATGTGATACGCGTCAAAACTTTCTCTCTCATAACTTCGCGAAAAGCTTGTATTCGTGCTAAAACAACGAAACAAGCTGCTTTAGACCGAAACGAGCTAAATCTGAACACATCGGTTTTGCAAGGGTCCATGTGATACGCGTCATAACTTTCTCATAACTTCGCGAAAAGCATGTATTCGTGCTAAAACAACGAAACAAGCTGTTTTAGACGAACCGAGTTAAATCTGAACACGTCGGTTTTACAAGTGTTCATGTGATACGCGTCAAAACTTTTTGTCTTATAACAGCGCGAAAAGCATGTATTCGTGTTTAATACAACGAAACAAGCTGTTTTACACCAAAACGAGCTAGATATGAACACATCAGTTTTACAAGTGACCGTGTGATAGGCGTCAAAACTTTTTCTCTCATAACTGCGCGAAAAGCATGTATTCGTGCTTAATACAACGAAACAAGCTGTTTTAGACCAAAAAGATCTAGATATGAACACATCGGTTTTACAAGTGTCCCTGTGATACGCGTCAAAACGTTTTCTCTTATAACTGCGCGGAAAGCATGTATTCGTGCTTAAAACAACGACACAAGCTGTTTTAGACCGAAACAAGCTAAATCTGAACACATCGGTTTTGCAAGTGTCCACTTGATACGCGTCAAAACTTTTTTTCATAACTGCGCGAAAAGCATGTATTCGTGCCTAATACAACGAAACAAGCTGTTTTAGACCAAAACGAGCTAGATCTGAACACATCGGTTTTACAAGTGTCCGTGTGATACGCGTCAAAACTTTTTTCATAACTGCGCGGAAAGCATGTATTCGTGCTTAATAGAACGAAACAAGCTGTTTTAGACCAAAACGAGCTAGATCTGAACACATCGGTTTTACAAGTGACCGTGCGATACCCGTCAAAACGTTTTCTTTCATAACTGCGAAAAGCATGTATTCGTGCTTAATACAACGAAACAAGCTGTTTTACACCGAAAAGAGCTAAATCTGAACACATCGGTTATACGCGTCCCTGTGATACGCGTCAAAACTTTTTCTCTTAAAACTGCGCGCAAAGCATGTATCGTGCTTAATACAACGAAACAAGCTGTTTTAGACCAAAACGAGC